>NC_134543.1:52774944-53077802 GCF_050624435.1 Tenrec ecaudatus
TCTCCAAATGTGCTCTGTGGTCAGGCCTCCACACCGGAGTGCATTCTGTTTTCTTTGCTTCAAGTGGACTAGTCTTCCCCCTGTGGAAGATTGTTTTCTTGCAGATCCAGAATCATCATCTCTGTTGAAAGCTCTCTTGCTCCATTTAAGGAGAGTCATCTAATTTCCTCTTTTGTGCCACCACTGTAATTTGAACCTACCTCTATTGTGTTACTTATTATTGTACTGTATCATCTGTGTTTTACAGCCTTCTGTACTAGAATGTGAGCTCCTTCAGGGCAGGACCAAGAACTTCACTCATTGTCACATCTCCATAGCATAACTTTTGGCACATGACCAGTCATTAAATATCTGTTGAATAAATTGCTTTTAAAGCTACAATTTTATTAGTCACACCTTCATTCAAATATTCTTTACAGCAAGAGTCAGTAGACTCCCAGGGAATTGTGGGCTTTATAAGATCAATAAAGCTTCTGAAATTGTATTCAAGATTTGTTGTGCTTTCTTTTGGGGTGGGTAGGGGCGGGCACCTAAAAGGAATCTATTCTGGAAAAAGCAACACAAACTAAGTTTTCTTTTAAGGGAAAGGTACCATCATAGAGGAGGTTTTTTGTTGTTTTTATTTTCATGGAGGAGTTTTATGAGTAATCAAAGAATAGCTGCGTAGGGTTTGGGCTAATTAGATTGATTACTGTTTAAGATTGGATGGGGATTTGGAAAGGTGTTAGCTTAATAATATGAATAAGTATGCATTAGCTAATGTTTTATTGGTATTTTAGAGTATAGAAAGTGCTTGGGTTATGAATATCCAATTTTTAGGAACAATTCACACCTGCCCTTCAATGTTTTGTAAATCTACCCTCATTTTTAAATGATTGAACTTACCCTTACTTGCAACAAATTAATCATCACAATCAGCTTCACTTGTTGCATATGCAGTTTTTAAATCATTTAAAAGCTTGAGCCTTTTCTTGCACTAAAGTAAGGATAAATAAGAATTGTTTACACCTGTTCTGACTTTCCTATAAATTCTTAAAAGACACAGGAAAGGGTCTTGGTCATAACGTGGAGACTGCTGATATATGGTATTTTATATCAAAATGGCGTGTATTACTAAATGATGTGGTGTTCAGATGTAAGTAATCATGAGATCATGAAAAGAAAATTCTCATTTGTAACTCCTGAAATATTTCTCTTTTCTGTTATAGCACTAGGATCCTTATCCTTATATAGTGAAAAAAAAATGCAGTTGGTATGGTCCATTAAGAGATTAAGAAAACCAGACTTCCAGATAAAAGCACAAACACTTTATTTTTAACAGTAGTGTTTTGTTATAATTTAGTGAAACAACAAATAAATACATTCATTGGCCACAGCTATACTTTACAACCAGTTTGAAACTGATTATATAGCTGAGAAACACTGTTAAACAATAAAAAAGGCAGCTATGCATAAAAAAGCCACTTTAGCTATAAATTACATTTTCATAAAACTACAACCAGCTATAATGTGATAAAAGTTTCAAAATGAATGATGACTGAAATGATAAAAACAAACACTGCTAATCACTGTAGAAGTTTACATTTAAGCAATGATATTTGCTTTTGTAATTAATGAGTCAAAAGGAAGGTTTGAAATCGTCATCATGTGCTTCAGTGCAGGATGAACAGGGATTCAGTAGCCCTTTGATTTTATAAACAACTCCTTCCTTTGAGACCAAACTTAAAGTGCTCCTAGTGCTTTGGATTTTTTAAGCAAAAATTGGGCCAAAAGCTTATCTGTCTTTGTCTTTGGTGATGCATTGTGGGAGAAGTGTTTAAGAAGACAAATGCAAGAATTCAGGTACTTAGAACCAGGTAACATCATCTGAAATATTTTTAAGGTTATCTTTGCTTTTTTGTCAAATAAAAACATTATCTAGGGAAGCCTTACTAGAACAAATTTACTTTATCACCTTGAACCCCAAGGATTAAAGACAACACAGATCCTGTCAGGTAGCTCTAGAAGATCTCTAACATTATTAGCCAAAGAAACAGTTGGCATCCTGAAAAGAAAATCTAATTATTGAAGTTGCAATTAAGGTCATGCTGCTATGTGTCATGTTAATAGCAAGGTTATGGATGCTTCCTCCCCCCAACTACCATGATCCGAATTCTACCTTGCAGGACTGGGTAGGGCAGAGATTATACACTGGTGCATATGGGAGCTGGAGGCACAGGGAATCCAGGGTGGACAATACCTTCAGGACTAGGGGTGTTAGGGGTGATGCTGGGAGAGGGGAGGGTGAGTGGGTTGGAAAGGGGGAACCGATTACAAGGATCCACATGTGACCTCCTCCCTGGGAGATGGACAGCAGAGAAGGGGGGGAAGGGAGACTCCGGATAGGGCAAGATATGGCAAAATAACAATCTGTGGATTATCAAGGGCTCATGAGGGAGGGGCGAGCGGGGAGGGAGGGGGATAAAAAAAGAGGACCTGATGCGGAGGGCTTAAGTGGAGAGCAAATGCTTTGAGAGTGATTAGGGCAAAGAATGTACGGATGTGCTTTATACAATTGATGTATGTATATGTGTGGATTGTGATAAGAGTTATATGAGCCCCTAATAAAATACAAAAAGAGAAGAAAAAAAAGAAAATGATTAGGGCAAAGAATGTACAGATGTGCTTTATACAATTGATGTATGTATATGTATGGATCATGATAAGAGTTGTATGAGCCTCTAATAAAATGTTTAAAAAAAAAAGGGAAAAAAATAGCAAGGTTAACTCCTGTACTATGCATTTTCTAGTCATTTGGATACAGTGAGGATTTGTTATAAATAAGCCTAAACTATAAATTTATGCTTCTGATTGAATTTAAAATAATTTTGTGAAAATACAAATAAATAAAATTTTAAAGAAATAAAATGTAAAGAAATTGCAAAAAGAAGAAATTTCTTTGGCTCTATCAGCTTCTCAAAAGATAAAAATCATTAAATACTCCATTATTCCTTAACATTTTACCTACTGTATATTTTTGTGAAGTTACTGTATCAGTTATTTAAAAGTTTAAAAGATTTTAATTAAGGGTAAAAATGAAACAAAATTTTCTAATCAGAGTAGAAGCCAGAAATGGACAGTTGTATTAGTTTCGTTCTATAGAAACAGATCAGCAATGGTAGAGTTCAATTGTCTTGTAGCATACCATGATAAAGTTCCAGTGTTGCCTGCTGCATTGGCATCTTGAGGTATTCTGCATCTACTTATTTTCATGTAGACACAGGTAGAAAGTGCATTAACATTTTCTATTGGCTTAGCCTGCCATATATTTTTTTAGATTTGGAATAAGACATTCAAGGTATTTGATAATAAGACAAGAAGACATTTTAAGGTAATTCTGAAGTATTCCAATGTCATTGCCTACTGGTTTCACACTTACTTAGTTAGTACCATTACTTTACATGATTTTACTCATTTAATCTAGTGCTGGAATTAATTTGAATTCAATCTAATTTGGCTTTGCCCATATATAAGATAAAATGTGAGAAAACTAGAGGTGGAAATATTATGTCTTACAAAGTATTGCACTTGATTTCGCTGCAGTACTGTATCATGATTTCATTTACCTGAGGACAATCCTGCATCAATAGGTAAGATCAGCAATAGTTTGAGCTAAATAGAATGATTTTAAAAATGTATCCAAGTTTTAACTTAGAATCATTCATTTTATGAATAATTCTTAAATCCATCTGTAAACATGTTTAGTCCCAAGAATTTCTACCAAAATTTCTCTCTCTCAAAATCACTATTGCTTTCTTGAGGAATCATGCTTTGACTCTCCTATGGAAATCTTAATCTTACAAAATAATCACTCGACCAAATCGACTCAAAAGTAGCAACACGACTCTCAAGGGGATACTTTCCTTTTGAAGAAATGACGGTGGCTTCCCAAAGAACATTGCTGGGTATGTGAAGAACCACTAATGGCATCTATTTAAAATAACTTCTTAAATATTTTCAGTTGGCATTTTAAGGTCATGCTCAAAAGAACTGTCTTCAATGATTAAATATTTTGATTAGATATTTTAAAAGAATGATACATTTTTATGCTTTAATTCTGTACACAGTTCACACTAAAACTTTTATTGGTAATTCCATATAAAGTACACCACCAAATACACAGGCTTTGCTTGATGTAGGAAAACTGTCTCCCAATTTGGTGTACAACATAATATGCCAGTGTGAACACTGGAGTATGACTTTCGGGACTGCAGTTAATCTTTCAGAACAAAGATAAAAGTGCAAATAGGCAAATATACAGGAGATCTGGAGGCCAGCCATCTTCCTAGTGCCTTAAGATTGAATCCCACTCCATATTTTCCACTCTATTTCATTTTACTATGAAGAGATCACAAGTCAAAGCTGTGTCCTCCATGGACACGGCCACATTTCCAGCTTTGTTTTCAGATGATGGAATGTTTACGCAGATGGAATCTAAATGTGTTGAATATACACATCCATGAGAAACAGTTCCAGAATTCTGACCTGGCAATGCTGTCAGTTTTGTGGTGTTGCATATAAGCTATGGTGGTGGTTCACATCGAAACTACTGCACGTGAAGAGCAAAGGAGCAGTATCTGTCATGGGTCCACTCAGGTGGGGAGTCACTGTGTAACTGTTGCTGCCGCACCCCGTCATGGTGCCATACCAGCCCAGACCTTGTGAGTTTGAGCAGCTGCAAGAAAAAGAGAAAGCCATAGGGGGGTGATCCGTTTCAAAAGCTTTCAGTGAATTTCATGACACACTTGGTATCAAGTATGTTGAAGTATGCCAAATAAAACGACTTTCTATAAAATGTAATGAATTTGCTATAAAATCCTTGATTTCATCTCACTTTAGATTACAAAGAGAATAAATACCATTCAGAACTGAAAAGATAGGATTACTAGATGATCACTTTTAATGTTTATTATGTGCCAGGTACACATATATACATATGCAATATATACACACGTTTGTGTATACACAAGAAAGCTTCAAAAAGTTTTTAGAAAATATAATTAAAAGAATGGAATTTTTTTGACGCCTTCTCATACGTTTGTATACACACACCGTTAAGACTGATAATATGAGGCAGATTTGATTATCATGTCTATTTTGCAGGTGAAAACTAAGGCTCAAAAACCTTGTTCAATGAGGTTTGGATTATAGAAAATTCTATACCAAAATGAAAGCTTTAGACAAGTGTGACTATGTGGCTTTCACATTAGCTCGATGCAGAGCGAGTGGGAATGCTATGATTTGGGACCATGGACGGCACCTAAGCATCCCACAGTGTTTATTTAGGGGTCTGCTGTAGATTTTCAATAACCCTAGAGTAAGGGAAAAATATATAATTATTCTTTCCTTGCCTATCCCCAGCTCTGAGCTGATATGGGATCCTAAAATAAAATGGTACCACTTTGCCCAAAGGCATGGCTTAAATAAAGGTAATTAATATCTAGGATTACAGATACAAGCAGTTCTTCATAATGTAGGTCCCGCCATTGGCTTACCATCTACCGCTCTAAGTTGCGATTTTAAATGATCTTCCTTACTAACATAGAGTAACAAATCACCTTTTTCATATTTTGGTTAAAGCTTGGAATGCGCTTCTCAAGCTCTTTCAGTGATGATTAGGGTAAATGATTAGATCTACCTTCCTTCTCGTGAGTTTCCCAGTCTTGGTAAGTCATCATCACTATCATACCGTCTTGGATTGTCAAAAAAGGAAGCTCTGGAGCTGTAGGTGTGACTATTTATCATGCCAGCAGGTGCCTGTAAACAAAGCATCAGGTAGTAGGTAAAGGTTTATTTTTTCATCTAAGAAAGGTGGTTGGGATGTACAATGATTTCTAGTCTTAAACTTTGCCAAAATGGTAAACTATCCATTATTTGAAAACGAAGGGGAACTTGTGTTGGAAGTATTATGATATCATACCAAATTCTGGGTTAGTCTTTGTGCCCGGAAAAACAGTACCACCGACCATGCTGGCACGTGTTCCCAGAGGAAGAGGACCATTCCAAATACGATGTATTCTTCTCCACCGATATCTTCTATAGGAGCCTGTAAAACAAAGCATGGCTGAGCAGTGGGACAACATTTATGTTAGGCAGAAGCAGTCATCCTCCATAATAAATTGCTTTAGGAAGGGTAAGTTAAAAAATACCAAGTACCAACATACAACCCTCAAAATTTGTCTGAAATTTATGTTTGTTATGTAAATTTTCTTGAAAGGACAGAAATGTTTTGCTGTTAAGTAAAATAAAAAGTGATTGCATTTTTCAATGCATCAATTTATAAAATTATTTTACTATGTGGAGAATATGTAGTGGTGTCATTTCTAGGCCTCAGCATCTGAAGAGGGGAGTTATAAAGATCCTTTTGACCCCAGCTGCTCCATCGGCAGCATGTCGGCATTTGTCCACATTGGCACTTTACCCAGCGTTACTCCTATGGAGAAATGAAGTCATTCAGCTCGGCTGCTACTTAAAAATAAGCTTTTGGGTCCAACCTCAATACTGAATTTATTGCTGCTCTATCAGATGTTGGGAACAGGAAAATAGAAAAGGAATGCAGGAAATCTGGGACAAAGATGAAAGATACTTTATATGAAAATTATTTCTCCTTAGATCATTGAAATTCTGCTAAAATGGTATTCCAGGCAGCCTTAAGTTTGGTACAAAGTTAATTAATATAACTGTGTCAACTAAGAAGTAAAATGTGCACATCACAAACAGCATACTGATAATCACTGTCGAAAATACCCATATACCCAAGGAACTATAAATGATCTCATTAACGAGACTGAGAACACCAGAGTTACATATAAGCCGTTGTTTAAACTTCTACAACTGAAACAAATATTTATTTCCTGGATAAGGAGAGTTAATTTTATCCCAGCAAATTAAAAACATATCCACATTAACTGGCTAATAACAGGTAACCAATTTAGATATATTTAAGTATCATCCTTTAAAAATGAGTAAAATAGGTATGAACCCATATCCAGCTATTAGAAATCGTTACAAATTAAAAACACAATATTTCTTTAGAGACTATTTAGAGAAAAGTTCTCTAAAGAGTAATTCCAATCATCATATGTGAATTTCTTGACACTGAGATTTCAGTATGATTAATGAAAGTAGACAGGTTCCCTGAAAGTATAAATTAAATACTTAAAAATGCTCTCCTACTTAAGGTTAACTTCACACTGTCACATTGTTAGATTGGGAAAATGTAGTAGGTACTTACTTTATCTGAAAGGTTATCCCAACCATAATTAAATGGACTTTCTAATGTATCCTGAGATATGGTGATCACCACCAAATTATAACAAGCTCTTGACGAGTAGAGTAGAATGACTACAGAGCCAACAACAACTGTCTGGCACAGAGACATACCCTGAAAGAAATGAAAATCATCATCATGCAACCCTACACATTAATTGTGACAAGCTGTCCACCCACATGCATGTAGTATGGTCAACTCTGGCAATGCACTCTTAGAAGCGCCCGATAAGAGTCAACTCTGGGTAAGTGGATATACAAGTCCTATTCTTAGACTCACTTGTGTTTAAAAGTCCTTTGCTAATTTGTCCAGTGATGGCTGGAGGAAGATTTTGTTCTGCCAAGGTTATCTTACTTCCTCAAGTAATACATGAATAAACAAGTTGGCAAAAGGTCTACGCTTTATATTAATCAGAAAGGAAATTTAGTCATAATGAGAAAAGGATGGGGAATAGAAACATTAATCCGTGTGATATGCTAAATTTCAAACAAACTTAGAAATACAGTTCCTATGCTGCTACTTTGATTTGGTCAGAGAGTTGATGTTAGTTCCTTATTAATGCTATTACATTGTGTGAACTAGGTACCCCAAAGAACTTTACAATCGATAATATTTTGAAAATTTTAATATAATGGCTTTCACAATTTCCCCAAATATGGAAAGTTCTTGTTAACTTTGTGAGAGAGTCTCAAGTGTGTATATTTTGGAGGAGAGCTATGGTTTTGCTTCTTGCAAGTATTCTTCACATGCATTTCAATATAACTTTTTTTGGTAATCCTATATGTTGTCGTATTCATTTAAAAACATTATTCAGAGAAGAGACCCATTGCCAAAGAGATCCATGCCAAAAATACTTAAAAGGGCATGTTTTGATTTTCTAGTGCTAGTGTAACAGCAATACTGTGAGTGGGTTGTTCAAGGAACAGACATTTCTTTTCTCAGAGTTTAGGAGGCAAAAGTCGGAATTCAGGGCACTAGTTCTAGGGGAAGGCTCTCTTTGTTGCTCTGAGAGAAAAGCCATGTGTTACCTTCTCTGTCCCAAGTTTTCACTGGTTCCTTGGTGATCTCCACATGGCATTGTCTTTCCCTCATTTGAGCTCACTAGTCCCAGTGTCTAAGCTGCTCTTTTTAATAGTTTACAACAGGTTAAAACCCAGGAGCCCTAGTTCCGTAATGGTCACTCATTGAGCTGCTAGACACATCAGCAGTTGGAAATGACCAGCAGCTCTGTGGAAGAAAAGGCTTTCTACTACATTTTTAATGGTCTGGAAACTCACAAGGGCGGGTCTATTCTGTCCTATTGAGTCACTGAGTCAGAACTGATTCAATAGCAGTGGGTTTTTGAGGTTGAAACCACATCTTCTTACATGTCCTCATTAACATATCAAATACAGCCGTATTTCCTATTCCCAAATGGGATTACATCTACATATATAAAGGTTAGGATTTCAACACAATACAATCAAGGTGATGAGTTTGTGCTTTATTTTTCAAAATGTAAAAGGGGAGGTGATGGCATTAAATTCACAAGTCGGAAGATTCTAACTAATAGCAACCATGTATGACAGAGCAGAACTGTCCAATAAGATTTCCAGGGCTATAAACGCTTACAGGAGCAGACCGCCACATTTTCCCATGCTAGTTTGTTCAACTGCTGATACTTGATTAGGAGGTGGGCGCTCCAACTACATGATTAAAGTAGACCCGCATTGTGGGTTTCAAAGATCGTAAATCTTAAAAGAAAGGAAAAAAGAATCATAAATCTTCATGGGAGTAGAAAGCCTCAAATTTCTCCTGTAGCTCATCTGTGGTGGTTTCAAACAGCTGACCCTGACGTTAGTAGCTCAATGTGTAACCACTATGCCACCAGGGCTCCTTGGTTTTAGCCTATAATTTATGAAATAGAAAAGAGCAGAATAGACACAGAGACAAGTGACTATCGGGCTGAGTAGAACTGCCCTGATGAGTTTCCAAGACAGTAAATCTTTATGGGTAGAGTCTCGTCTTTCTCCTGAGGTGATTTCAATCTGCTGACCTTGCAGTTAGCAGCCCAACATATAATCGACTAGGCTACCAGGTCTCCGATTTAGAGATACTAAGTAACCTGCAATTCACATTAGAATCCTTCACATAGAATTTCCTATGATCTCCAGAATGTCAAATGTCCTAATGAATATTCATGCTGGTGAAAAAAATCTGTGTATATGAGTATTATCTGAGCCAGAGTCTGTTTTACATATAAATAAGGCAAATATTTACATGTAAATCAACAGCAGAATTTTCAGCAATATTTTTAACATGTAGACTGAGGGAAATGTGTATTTTGCTTTGTTCAAAGTTTGGGCAAGAATTGTTCAAATATTTCAGAAAATTATGACACTAACAGTAATGCTGTTTATAGTACTGAAGCTACCAATGTAACAAACACATCTGTAACATTTGGTCTTCATCAGCAAGTACTTCAAATCCTGCTCACTTTCCACAAGCAAGGTTGTATCATCGGCATATTGCAGGTTAAGAAGACTTTTTCCAATCCTGATGCCACATTCTTCTTCATAAAACCACGTTCTCTGATGATTTGCTCAGCATTCAGATGGAATAAGAATGATGGTAGGATACAACCCTGAGGCACACCTTTCCTGATTTTAAACCATGAAGTATTCCCATGGTCTGTTCACACAACTACCTCTTGATCTCATGTACAGGTTTCACGTAAGTACAATTTCTTTGGAAAAGGTACAAATATGGATCGTTTCCAGCCAGCTGGCCAAGTAACTGTCTTCTAAATTTCCTGATATAGATGAGTGAGAGCTTCCAGTGCTTCATCAGCTTGTTGAAACACTTCAGTTGTGATATTCCATCAATTCCTGGGGCCTTGTTTTGAACTAATGCTCTCAGTGCAGCTTGAAGGAAGAAACCATTGGTTCTTGTTCATATGCTCCTTTCTGAAAAGATGGAATGTAGACTGGAGCTCTTACAACAATCCACACAGCAATTGTATCAAGCACATTTGTTCATATGTTATCATCATCTTCAAAACCTACTTGAGCCCGTGTTAACAGCTCTTTCCACCCACCCCAATCCACCCTTGTGAATCCTTGATGAATTGTAAATTATTTTTAATTTTCCCATGTTTTGACTAGTGCTTTTGTACAGTGACTCTGTATTCTTTCCATCTGCTTTTGATGATTCCTGGATCATTCAATATTTTGCCCATAGAATCTTTCAATATTACAATTCTGGGTTTGCATTTTTTCCCTTAAGTCCTTTCAGTTTAGGATGTTCTGGTGTATTCTTCCGTTTTTATTTTCTAACTCTAGGTCTTCACACATTTCATTAAAACATTGTGCCTTATCTTCTAGAGCTGCCCTTTGAAATTGTCTTTTCAGCTCTTGGATTTCATAATTTTCCCCATGTGCCTTAGCTAATCAACGATTAATAGCAAGTTTCAGAGTCTCTTCTGACACCCACTTGATCATTTTTTTTCTGTCTTTTAGTGACTTTTTTTTGACCTTTTATTGTTTTAGTGACTTTTTGCATTCTTCATGAATGTTCTTGATGTCCTCCCACAGCTTATCAGGTTTTCTTCTCATTAGTGTTCAATGTATCAAATCTGTCCTTGAGATGTTCCAAAAATTTAAATGGAACATACTCAAGGTCGTATTTTAACTATTGTGAACTAATTTTTCTTCAGCTTCAACATGAACTTACGGGCAGTTGGTGGTCATTTCCACAGTTCAGTCCCTGGCTTAGTTTTAGCTGCTGGTATTGAACTTCTCCGTTATCTCTTCCCACAAATGTGGTCAATTTGTTTACTGTGTATTTCATATAGAGATGTCCACATGTATAGTCACCGTGTTACTGAAAGCTTGCTATGAACAAGTTGTTGCTGTTGCAAATTCTGTCGTGAGATCTGTAGCTTTGTTTCTATCATTGAGGCCATATTTTCCAACTACTGTTCTTTCCTTTTTGTTTCCAACTTTTGCAATCCAGTCACCAATAATTATCCAAACCCCAAACCAAATTCACTGTCATTGAGTCTGTTAGCCTGGGTAGACTAGAGAAACAAATTCATGGACACACATGTGTATAGGAAAGAGCTTTATGTACAAGAGCAATTGAATATTGAGAAAACATCCCAGTCCAGTCCAGATGAAGTCCATAAGTCTGATATTAGCCCATATGTCCAGTACCTATATAAATTCCTCTTCAGATTCATGCAACACATGCAGTGACCCGAATGCAAGATCACAGGCCAGTAGGTGGAAAGTCTTTTGGATCCAGGGGCATTGTAAGCATCTCGGTGCTGGCAGGGGTCTCCATGTGGCTTCTGCAGCTCCCAGGACTGCATCGTACTAGGTCCATGTGACTTCTCTCAGGCAGTGATCAGAGAGAGAGGGTGTCTCCTGCCTCCAACGAGGAATCACGGGAGTTCCCGAATCCTCAGAAGGCCATGCTCACACAGAGGCCTTGTTGGCTATATTCTGATTGACAGGCTAGGCTCTACTCCTACACTCTTAATCCTTAAATTGGCACCAGATTCTGTAACTACCACAGAGCCATGCTGCTTCATAGTGACCTCCTGTGAGTTTCCAAGACTATAACTATTTATGGGAATAAAAAGCCCAGTCTTTCTCCTGAGGAACTGCTGGTGGTTTTGAACTGCAGACCAACGCCTAACCACTACAGCACCAGGTCTCCCTATCATCAATGCATCCTAATTGCATGTCTGGTCCATTTCATAAGAAGATGTTGGTAGAATTCTTCAAATACTTCAGTACTAGCTTTAGTGGTTGTTAAATAAAGTGGAATAGTTGTATAGATTGGGTTTTCTTGATTTCAGAAAGATATAATTCTCTCACAGACAGCATTGTACTTCAAGATAGATCTTGAAATGTCCTTTTTGAAGATAAAGGCAACACCATTCCTCCTGAATGTGTCATTCTTAGCATAGTAAACCATATGGTTTTCTGGTTCAAAATGGCCAGTTCTGGTTCCTTTCAGTTCATGAATGCATAAGATAATTGCGTTCCATTTCATTCATTTTGACAACTTTCAATTTTCCTCAACTTATATTTTGTACATTCCAAGTACTTAATATTAATTGATGTTTGCAGCGGTTTCTTCTCATTTTGAGTCAGGCCCCATCAGCAAAGGAAGGTCTTGAAGGCCTTTACTACCACGGGCTAAGATTTACTCTATTCCTTCATGATGGTTGACTTTGAGATGGAGCAGTTCTTCAGTCATATGTGAGTGCCTTCTGAGGGGAGGGGCTTATCTTCTGACACTGTCTCTGACAATGTTCTGCTTTCATTTATTAAGTTTTCAGTGACCGACAATGTTTATATGTTTTGCATAAGGTTTTCAGTGACTACTTCTGAAGTGGGGAGCTGAGTCCTTTTTTGTTGTCTGTTCTTCGGCTGGAAACTCCATAGAAACCTGTTCACTTTGGGTCACCCTGCTTACATTTGAAATACCAGTGACATCGCTTTTAGTATCATAATAATACCTAAGTTACCACATGTGTTAGTCCGGGTAGACTAGAGAAACAAATTCACCGACACTTATATGTGTATAGGAAAGAGCTTTATATAGAAGAACAGTTGAATATTGAGAAAACATCCCAGCCCAGTCCAGACCAAGTCCTCAAATCCAATATTAGGCCATATGTCTGATACCAATCTATAAAGTCCTCTTTATAGATTCAGGAAACACATGTAATGACGCCAAATGCAGGAAGATCACAGTCCAGTGGGTGGGAAGTCTTGTGGATCCAGTGGCATTGTAAGTGTATCAGCACTAGCAGGGGTCTCCACATGGCTTCTTCAGCTCTAGCGATCTGGCTCCATCAGCCTCTCTCTATGTGTCCCTTCCACAGGGATGTCTTCCAGGGGGCCAGCCAAGAAAGGGGAGAGAGAGGGCCTCTTGTCTCCAAGGAGGAAAAAAGGAGTTTCCAAAATCCTCAGGAGAAGTCCATGCCCACACAGAGCTCTCATTGGCTATGATCTTATTTTTAGGCTAGACTCCACCCCTTCACTCTGAATACTCAAATTGACACCAGATTATATAACTTCCACACCACAGTACAACAAAGTGAGAGACAAGTGGTGGGGATTTTATGTGTAGGTACAAGCATCTGACCAGTACATAATGCCCAAATATTTACATAACGAAATAGTAATTTTATTTTAAATTTTTGTTTATATATATATATTTTTAGTAATCTTATTTTTAAACTGCTTTTTCTTTATTTCTTTTCTTCTGTCACTGGAGCCCTGGTGATGTGGTGGATTATGCATTGGGCTGTTAAGCCACCAGGTCAGCAGTTCGAAGCTACAAGTTGATCCTCTTATAAAAAGAGAGTAACAGCCTGAGATTTCCTCTGTGCGGTAGGACTGCTGTGGCTACTTAGCAGTAAGTTTTGGTTTTATAGGTGCAGTGTCAGACTAAAAGTTGTTGTGATGTGTGTAGGTACGTTACATGACCTATTAATTTCACAATAAAAACAGGTTATAAAAAGAAGGCACTGAGCCTAGCAGGATTTAGAGTTATTACTTTAGTTGACTTCCTTTTAAAAGCATTTTGTAGACATATGAAAAGAAAAAGAGCTAAAACATGAAAAGTACTTTGCATAGTAACAAAGGCACTTTTCTTTGTTACTTTACAAAGTATCTTTCCATTTTTATTTCTTTTTAGCTACAAAGTACCTTCTTTAAATGAATCCAGTATGTAATAAACAGTATAAGTAAAAATAAACTGTAACAAGAATACCTATTTTAAAAAATCAAGGTTAGAATTCCTTATAATTAGCATGTTTTAAAATAAATAAATAAAATTTCTGATGAGTTAATATAAAATAAATCAAATTTTATTATCATTATATTCTCAAATAAAGGTAACGCAACAGAAAACTCAGTGCATGATTATCCTCTAAAATAATTTTCAATTACTTTTCACTCCCTCCTTTGAGAAATAAAATGACTGCTAGAAAAGGACCATGCTATGATTTTGAAAAGCTTATACATACTAGAAAAATAATGGAAAAGATTGTTGTATATGACAAAATAATAATTTATATATTATCAAGGGTTCATGAGAGAGAGGCAGCAGGGAGGGAGGGGGAAAATGAGGAGTCGATGCCAGGGGCTTGCGTGAACAGCAAATGTTTTTATTTTTTGAGAGCAGATGTTTTGAGAATGATGAAGGTAATGAATGTACTAATGTGCTTTATACAATTGATGTGTACGGATTGTGATAAGAGTTGTATGAGCCCCCAATAAAATGATTAAACAAAAAAGATTGTTGTGAAAAGAGAAATGAATGAATAATAGAGAAAATTAAGAAAGCAAAACTATAGCAAAATTGCATACATATAGCAATGAAAGACAGCCATAGATTAAGGAAACAAGGTGATCCTGCAAAGTACGGTATTATTTGAGGAAAAATATAACCCAGCAATATGAAAAGTGTGTCAAAGAGTTAAACAGGGTAATAACAATTTCATTCAAGAGCAATCCTCAAAAAAGAATTTAAATTCTCAACCTATGACAGCTACAATCCACTTTTTAAAAAATTCCACATTTGACAAGTAGAAAACTATACATTTTCTAGACTTCAATAGATTATAGTTATAGTTATTTTTACAACATATGCAGGCATTAAGTTATCTTGTATGCGTTATGACAAATCATATACATCTGTATACTTCAAATTTCTATCAAAATATATAACATTAATATTGTCCCAGAAAATTCTCTCCCAGTCCTCTCCAGCCAGCCCCAATCCTTAAGCCTTCGGACACTTGATCTTGTTTTTACCTCAACTTAGTCGTCCCTATGCTAGAATGTCATATAAGCAAAATAGAATATAGCTCCTTTGTAGATTTCATTCACTTGCCATATTCTTTTTGAGATTCACTCATGGTGTTAAATGAATCAGTAGTTTGCTTTTTCTTGCTGAGGTGCAAAATTAGGGTTACTCACCTCTTCCAGGTTTGCTTGAAAATTCCCTTTCAACATCTGTGAGCCAGCTAGCTATTCCTTAGAGATGTCCCTGTGTCTAGGAATCCAGCTTCCCCCAGGCCTAGGAGCTCTCAGTGCAGTTACTAGTTCCAAAGGATGTGCATGGCTCCCACTTACTCCTTCTAGGTGGTACTGAGCTCCCTCCCTTCCTGTTGGATTCGCTGTCCATTTATCTCTTGTAAAAGAACGTGATATAGCCCATACCCAGGAAAATCCCCACAGGGCTGTGATTAGAGTAGGAGTGCAGATTTAAGTAAGGCTGCAATCAAGCCTCATCCTGCCTCATTAACCACAGGAAGAGGTTAGGATTTACAATACAGCCTAAAGTGGAGTATAAATACACAACACTGGGAGTTTGGCCTAGCCAAGCTGATGCACAATTTGGATGGATGGTAATCATTAATATTCTACTGTAGTATATGACAGCTTACCTGGGTTTTTTTTTTTTTGTTGTTTTGTTGACGGCTGGATGGTTTCTTGCCTTTGGCTAATCTGATGAAAGTTTCTATGAATATTCTTGGAAACTTTTTGTGGGTATATACTTTCATTTCTTTGGGGTAAATAACTAGGATATATATATATATCCTTTAAGCCAGTAACTTGTCAGATAAAAGTGTTTTCTTGAAGTGTGTGGCTGCCTTTTCCTTGTGTTCTGTCTTTTGAGGAAGTAATTTATAGTTTATTATTTTGTGGTAATTACTTTATAAGAAAACTTTGTAGTCTGGTTACATTCTATATTTTCATTTTTTAATGTTTTATTAGGGGCTCATACAACTCATCACAATCCATACATACATCAATTGTATAAAGCACACCTGTACATTCTTTGCTCTCATCATTTTCAAAGCATTTGCTCTCCACTTAAGCCCTTGGCATCAGGTCCTCTTTTTTTCCCCCTCCCTCCACGCTTCCCCCCTCCTATATTTTCTTTTAGAACTTTTAGACTTACAAAGTTTTCATTTTGGTCTATGTTCCATTTTGAATTAATGTTTGCTTTTGAAATTAGATGAGTTAGAAGTTCATTTTACTCAATATGGATAACCAGCTGTTCCAACTCCCTTAGTAAAGATTTTATTTTCCCATTGGATTGCATTAGTGTCTTTATAAAAAATTAATAAAAACACATACATGTGGACTGATTTTTCAACTCTATTCTGTTCCATTAATCTGTCTGTCTGTATTCAGGCAGCAAATTGTATCAATTATTGTAGCTTGATACTAATTTCATGGTAAGCTTTAATCCTGTTTTTACACTAAGCTATGTAATGGAAGTCCTTCCCTTTCCAAGATTACTCTCTGTGCTTTTTAATACAGTAACTACTAAGCACATGATTAGTTAAATTTAAACATCTTTTTCCATTGCACTAGCCACACTGCAAGTGGTCAATACTCATACTAAAATACTGAACTGAACAGGGCAGCTAGAGAATATTTCCTTCATTTCAGAGTGTTCTATTGAACTGTGTCAATTTAAATATTTTAAGTCCATGACATTTTCCTATAATGTTAGAATCAGGTTCTCATTTTTTAAAGCGTGGAAAAGATAGTTGATGTTGCAGTGTATCTATAGATCAATTTGTAAAGTCCTACTATGTTAATAATATTGCATCTTCCAACCAATGAACACAGTAAATTTCTTTATTGGTTCAGGTCTTCTTTAATATCTCTCAGTCTTCACTGTAGAGATTCGTTTTTGTTTAGAAAATTTATTTCTAAAGATCTTGTTTCTAGATGATATTCTGAAAAAAAGTTTTCTTTTTCATTTTCTCAGCTTTTGAGCTTTGGTTTTTTGGTAATTAATAGCTGGTGCTATATTAAATTACAATTAGTTTTTGTATTTTCATCTTGTATCCTAAGAACTTGCTAAATTCATTCATTAGTTTTAATAATTGTTTAGATTTCCTTGAGATACTCCTTATAAACATTCATGCTGTTGACAATTTTCTTTATTTTTCTAAATCATTTTATCAGGGGAGACAATTTTCTTTAATTTTTTTTATCATGAATTGGATAAAGTTTTTTTTTCTTTTTAAACATTTTATTAGGGGCTCATACAACTCTTATCACAATCCATGCATATACATACATCAATTGTATAAAGCACATCTGTACATTCTTTGCCCTAATCATTTTCTTTTTTTTTCTTTTCTCTTTTTACATTTTATTAGGGGCTCATACAACTCTTATCACAATCCACACGCATACATACATCAATTGTATAAAGCACATCCGTACATTCTTTGCCCTAATCACTCTCAAAGCATCTGCTCTCCACTCAAGCCCTCTGCATCAGGTCCTCCTTTTCTTTTTCCCCCCCTTTCTCTCCTCTTCCCCCTCCTCATGAGCCCTTGATAATCCACAGATTGTTATTTTGTCATATCTTGCCCTATCCGGAGTCTCCCTTCCCTGCCTTCTCTGCCGTCCATCTCCCAGGGAGGAGGTCACATGTGGATCCCTGTAATCAGTTCCCCCTTTCCAACCCACTCACCCTCCACTCTCCCAGTATCGCCCCTCACACCCCTGGTCCTGAAGGTATTGTCCACCCTGGATTCCCTGTCCCTCCAGCTCCCATATGCACCAGTGTACAACCTCTGCCCTATCCAGTCCTGCAAGGTAGAATTCGGATCATGGTAGTTGGGGGGAGGGAGCAGAATAGGATAAAGTTTTACAGAGCAAATCAGTTTTTTATTCAAGAGTTCATATTTTGCTTCTTGTTGCTGACAGCAATATTCTCACCATGTAACTTCATTCATTGTGCTTCTGCCTGTGCTTCCTTTCATAATTTGCTTTAATGGATATGATGGATACTTTTCTATAATTTTAAAAAAGTCTTTGTCTAGTCTTTGTCAGTACAATGATGACTCCATAAAATAATTCGAGAAGTCATTCTTATTTTCAAAATTAGCTTGTTAAATATTATTACATCTCCTTTAAATAAATACCTCAAAAAACAAAAAAACCACTTGGGTCTGGGATTTCCTTTGAGGAAAATTTTGATGAGAATTTCAATTTCTTTATTTTAAAAAGAGCTACTCAAAAATAAAGAGGACCTGATGCAAAGGGCTTAAGTGGAGAGCAAATGCTTTGAAAATGATTAGGGCAAAGAATGTACGGATGTGCTTTATACAATTGATGTATGCATATGTATGGATTGTGATAAGAGTTGTATGAGCACCTAATAAAATATTAAAAAAATAAAATAAAATAAAATAAAAAGAGCTACTCAGACTATGTATTTTATTCTGAATCAATTCTGGCAATTAAAAAAAGAATTTTAGCTATCAAATTTTTCTTTTCATAATATTACTTCAATTTTCTCCCTTAATGTCATGGCATTTGCAATTTGTATTTTCATTCTTTTTTTTCTAGATTAGTTTATTAAGAAATTAGCTTTTGGTTTTGCTTATTTCTCTATTGTTTGCCTGCTTGATATTTTATTCATTTCTATTGTTATTTTTACTATTTCAGCCTTTGGTCACTCTTTTCCCTAGGTTCCCTACCACTTAATTTCTAAATTAGAAACTCAGGTTACCAAGTTCATAGTTTTTCATCTTTTTAAATATGTGCTTAGAGCTATAATTTCCCCTTCAAGTACTGTTTCTGCTGTATCCCACAAATTTTGATCCATTTCATTATCATTCAGTTTGAAATATTTTCCAATTTCCCTTGACATTTTTTTGACAATGAATGTAGAATTGTGCTTAATTTTAAAATATTTTGGAGTTTGTAGATATCATACTGTTATTAATACTTAATTGCATAGGCGCCAGGTAACATTCCTTTCGGATGTATTGATATAATGATATAATGTATGGGGTATTTTGATGATAATTTCTATTCTTAAATGAAAAGAATTTGTATTCTGCCAATTTGTTGGCTTCAATTAACTCAAAAGGGTTGATAGTGTCTAGATATTTTATGTCTGTTTTTGTTTTATTGTTCTCTCAGTTCTTGAGGCTATGTTAAAATTTCTATGATTGTAAGTTTGTCTTTTGTTTCTACAATGTTGCTTCATATATACTTCATGATTATTGTCCCATTGATGAAACATACCTCTTTTATCCGATAATACACTGTCTTGAAGTCTGTTTTATATTAATATAGCTATTCCAGCTTGCTTATACTTACTGAATGCATAGTCTATTTGCTTTCCTCTATTTCTTTTCCATCTCTGTCTTGTTATTTAAGATGAATTTCCTGATGCTGCATACAGATTTTGCTTTTTATGCATTTTGACAATTCCCATAAAGAGGTACAGGCTTGGAACCTCCCTGGGGAAGTTCTACTTTGTCCCCTTGGGTTGCTGAGTTGGCATTGACTTGATGGCAGTGAACAAATGCACGATATTGGTGATGTTTGGATTTAACTTTTATATTTTCCTTGTTTTATTTATTCCTATAGTGTTTTGTTAATGTTCCCCTACCCTTCACTTTTTTTTTTTTGCCTTTTTGGTTAATTGAATAGTTTTATAATTCCATTTCAATTTGCCTTTGGGTTTTCAGCTATACTTTTATGTATTATTATTATTGGTTGCTCTAGGGCAACAGTTCTTAAAATATAGTCCAAGGTTCCTACAGGTCCCGTAAAACACCCCAGAAAAACCAAATTCACTGTTATCAAGTCCATTCTAACTCATAGCAACACCACAGTACAGGGTAGAACTGTCCCTGTGAGCTTATGAGACTGTAACTCTTTTCACGAGTAGAAAGCCCCATCTTCTTCTGTGTAGCACCTGGTGATTTCACATTGCCAACCTAGTGGCTAGTAGCCCAACCACTATGCTATCAGGGCTCCTCAATGGGCCCATTGCCCTTTCGAAATCAAAACAATTAAAAATATCACTAAGAAATTATTTACTTTTCCACTCGTATTCTCTCAGAAGTATACAGCAGAATTTTCCAGGGGGCACATGACAGATGATAATGCTGTCCCTCCATGATGTGTATCCTGTGCTTACTTCTTTGACAGCTGAGGGCTTTTTTTTTTTTTTGGCCCTCTACTAGACATCAGGTGTTTTTTCTAGTGATTAAATTTTCCTGATGACATGTCCAAAAAGTAGTCAACAAAAGTCGCACCATTCTCCCTTCTAAATAGCATCCTGGTTGTATTTTTTTTCTCACTTGTTCATTTTTCTGGGAATCCAAAGTAATCAAACACACCAACCATCATGCAGAGAGCCAAGACACTGTCTCATTATGGTACACATTAAGGTAGCCATGAGGTGACGCTAACTTTGTAGTAACTAGAGAGTTGGTGTATTTTTTTAAAGTACTAATTTTGTTTCCTGAACTTTTACTGGTTCCTTGCTAGTTTTTTTAGTTACATCTAGTATATTCAATGAAACCTCATCATCACACAATAAACAGTTATTTTGAAATCCAAAAAATTTATTTGTACCTACATGGAAATACAAGAATAATTACACCTTCTAGGCTTGCTTCATAATGCTTAAGAATGCTATCCAAATACTTTTCTAAATTTTACAATATTGTAAAAAACTTATTTTAGAATTTAATAGGAAAAACTAAATTTAAAAATAAATCATTGGCTTAAAAGGGAAAATTTTAAATTTCTTTTCAACACATATTTTTTCCTGCTTCTAAAAATTATGGAGTTAGAGAGTTCTCTGAATCAATGAAGTGTATAATCCACTTTAAATAATCTGGTAAGAGAATAAATTAAAAAATAAAGAATGAAAGCTATCCTTCAATTGTAATTAGGTATCATTGAGTCAGTTCTGATTCATAATAACCCTATGTACAACAGAATGAAACACTGCCTGGTCCTGTGCCATCCTCACAATTGTTGGTAAATATGAATAATTTTCCCTACCATGTCTTCTGTGAAAAATAGTTTGGTATAGTAGTATTATAAGACCAATTCAGTTGCAGTACCATTTGAGACAAAACAATAAAAAAAACCCAGAAATTTTAAATGTAGTAAGCACTTTAAACACCAAAAATTATTTCCTATTCCAAAATATAAATGAAAATGTCAGTGAAGTATCTCTTAAGATAAATTACTATACTGCATTGTTCAGAAAAACACACACAATGGCTGAGACTAGTGAAGGCTTATACAATCTTACGGCTGGATATCTGCTGGATTGAACAGTCGGTTAAAAAAATCATAGCACTGCCATTTCCAATATTACAGAAATTAAGGTTTTAAAATTTGGGTCATTCTCTCCCTAACCCATCCTCTGCTTTGCAGGCCACAGCTGCCTTCCCACTCGGTTCTTTACTGGTTTTCAACCTATGAACTTGCAGGCCTTTTAAAGGCTTCCAGTTGCCCTTTGACTAATCCTACAGAATGGGAGAGAGGGGTCTGGAACTGTGGTTAAGACTACCAGGACTCAGATGACTTCCTTGCACATCTGTGAGGCAAAAGAGGGTGGCTATGGAGACATTCTGAGGCTGATTCGGGAGCTGGCTGAGTACGAGAAACTCTCGGATCAGGTGCAGATCAGTGAAGAAGCCCTGAAAGCAGATGGTTTGGGGAGAATCCTATCACTGTGTTGTGGTGGAGATTCTTCTAGCTCATGGTGAGCCACGAGGGCCCCAGGTGGTGGGCTATGGGCTATAATACTTCATCTACAGCACATGGAAGGGACACATGTGTATCTGGAAGACATCTATGTGATGCGTGAACATAGGGGTCAGGGAATTGGTTCCAAAATAATCCAATAGGTGGCCCTGGATAAAGGCTGCACCCAGTTCTACCTGGCAGTGCTGGGCTGGAACAAGAGGGCCATAGACCTATACAAGACTCTAGGAGCCCAAGATCTGACTGAAGCCGAAGGCAGGTACTCCTTCTGCTTTGAAGGAGATCCATGAGGGAGTTGCCAGGAAGGTGATTCCATTCCTTGGAAATCTCTCTCTGCCTGGACCTCTCCTTCCCTCTTCAGACACTGTCTCTATGGTTAGAGGCCTCCCTGGAGAAAGATGGTTGGAGGTGTATCTTTATCAAATACAGAAAGACCAAAATTGAAGGAGAGGTTGTTCCATTTCTTCACTGAGAGTGACAAATAAATGATAGTGATCGTGAAAAAAGAAAAGAAAATTTGACTGAAAACATGAATACTGATTTAATACCTTGTCTACAGACTAATATTTTTGCCTTATCAATACATGAATCTAGAGATGTGGCAGGGCTTCCCATTTTTGTTTATATCTATATGGCAGCAGCACCAACTTGGTATCAAAGACATTATTTTATGTGCAGTGCCTGGCAAGAGACATAAGAGGTACAGAAACAGTGGCGGTGCTGCATAACCTTGTTGTTATTCTTTATCGTGAACCAATCGTTTTGTCATGGATGGTATAAAACAGTGGTTGTAAAACTGCTGGACTACCACATAAATTAAGGTAGTGATACCTAGCTGTGCGGATTCATTATATTCTTTATGACTATTCATTCCCGGTTAAAACTAGAAAGTCAGTTTCACCACAGAAGTGAAAACATTAAGTATCGACCCAAAGCACATCACCTATTAAATATTCTGTGCGATGAAACGAGAAGGGCGGGTGCTGAAAACTCTGCTGCAAACCCAATGAGGTACCATGGTTGGAGGTCTTGAGGAAAACACTTCAGTGACTGATTTGTGCACTGAACGGGCCACTTTTTTTTTCATAGAAATGCCATTTTTTTACATGAAAGATTGGCAGGCAAACTATGATTATTCAAATTGGGCATACATTTAAAAGGCAAAACAAAATAAGCCTGTCACTGTATAGAACACTGAAGAATTTATGGCAAGTGATGATATCTGAGCTTTCAAGCGAACGTGAAAACTGTGGAAAACTGGTATCTCCTATTGTAAGACTGACAACTTCTCCAAATTAAAAAACTTAAAAAGATCAGTAGTGACATTAGCAAAATGATTTGGGGATGCTATTAGGAGAGACCAGTTTCTGAGGGGGACACGATGATTGGTAAAGTGAAAAATTAGAAGACCCTCAGCTAGACTGATACAATAACTATAACAATGGATCCAAACCTAACAATTGTGAGGAGGGGGCTGGAATAGGCAGTGTTTCCTTCTGTTTTGTATAGGGCTGCTATGACTCTATTGCACCTAAGAAAAACCACCACACCACCACCTATCTAATGAACAAGGTCCACATTTCAAAGATCTGCATAATTCTGTGAACTGCTATTTTCTAAATGAAGGATGCACAATGATTCCCAATCAACGTGTAAGATAGACCAATGGAGAGTACAAAATCTTCTCTGATAATGGTTTTAGATTCTATATAGTAGCTAACCATTAAGAAACTTGCATTTCAAAGGGAATTTAAGAGGTCTGAATACAGGCATGTACATATGTAAATATATTTATATATGATGATGGGGAAATAGATCTATGTGCATATATTTATAGGTTTAGTATTAAGGTAGCAGATGGACATTGGGCCTCCACTTAGGTACTCCCTCAATGCAAGCACACTTTGTTCTATTAAACTGGCATTCCATGATGCTCACCTTCCAGACACGATTGCTGAATACAAATGTGTGCACAAACAAATGTGGTGAAGAAAGCTGATGGTGCCCGGCTATCAAAAGATATAGTGTCTAGGGTCTTAAAGGGCTGAAGGTAAACAAGTGGCCACCTAGCTCAAAAGCAACAAGGCCCACATGGAAGAAGCACAGCAGCCTGTGTGATCACGAGGTACCAAAGGGATCAGGTATCAGACATCAAAGAACAAAAATTCCTATCATTGTGAATGAGGGGAATGCAGATTGGGGACCCAAAGCCCATCTGTAGGCAACTGGACATCCCCTTACAGAGGGGTTGTGGTGAAGATAAGAGCCAGTGAGAGTGCATTGTAGCAATGATGAAACATACAACTTTCCTCTAGTTCTTAAATGCTTCCTCCCGCCCTCCCCCCAAACTATCATGATCCTAATTCTACCTTACAAATTCAGCTAGAGCATGTACATTGGTACAGATAGTATCTGGAAACACAGGGAATCCAGGATAGATGATTCCTTCAGGACCAGTGGTGAGAGTGGCGATACCAGGAGGGTGGAGGGAGGAGAGGGTAGGGTACAAAGGGGGAATCAATTACAAGGTTCCCTACATATAACCTACTCCCTGGGGGATGGACAAAATAATAATTTATAAATTATCAAGGGTTCATGAGGGAGAAGGGAGAGGGGAGGGAGGGGAAAAATGAGGAGCTGATACCAAGGGCTCAAGTAGAAAGCAAATGTTTTGAGAATGATGAGGGCAACAAATGTACAAATGTGCTTGACACACAATTAATGTATGTATGGATTGTGATAAGAGTTGTATGAGCCCCCAATAAAATGATTAAAAAATAAAACAAAGCAAGTAACCTACATTGCTGAGTTTTAGTGTAGTATTAAAGAATATGCACAGTTGTCTGAAAAGGCTACTGAAATGTTCCTCCGCTTTCCAGCCGCAGAATGTGTGAAAATGGACTTTCTTCATGCATTTCAATCTAAACCACATGTTAGCAGGCAGAGTGGAAGCAGGTCAAACCAGATGTTAGAGATTTGCCATGCATACACCAATGATGAATTCTCACTAATTTTGTAGAAATACAATTATTTTAAATCAAACCATGTTATGTTATTTACATGCAATTGGCCTATGATTATTTTAAATGAATATTTTTGGAATTTCTCAATTTAAATATTTAATATGTCATATATCTAGTGAGGTAATCCACATAAACAAAAAGTTATTTGGGGTCTTAAATAATTTTCAGGGCATAATGTGATCTTGAGATCAAAATATTTGGGAAACACCACAATGTACATTTTTTAAAATATATTTTTATGTTGCCCTTATTGCAATGTAACTTTCCACAGTCTAAGTTATAGCTAATCTCAGACTACTTCATGTAAGACTCCTGCAACTGCAAAGGTATATTTATCCCTGACCTTTATTCTATAGTTGTTATATACTGTATATATACTTTATATGTATATATTATATATCTCATTATATATTATACCTACAAAGTAAACCTCACAAGATGTTATAATTTTTGCCTTGCATAATAATCTGTATTTTAAAGAAATTAAGAAATCATATTTACCATTTCTGGGGCTTTTCATTACTTCTTGAAAAGTTATTTTTATCTCTTAGTGTATAGAATTTAGCATTTCTTATAGTGCAGGCCTATTGGTAAATAACCTTCTGAGTATTCTTTTATCTTAAAATAATTTTATTTCACTTTAATTTAAAAAATCATTTTATTGGGAGCTCATACAACTTTTTTTTCTCATACAACTCTTTATCACAATCCATATATACATCCACTGTGTCAGCCACATTTGTAAATTTGTTGCCATCATCCTCAAAACATTTGCTTTCTACTTGAGACCTTGGTATCAGCTCATTTTTCCCCTCTCTCCCCACACCCTCCCTCACGAATCCTTGGTAAATTATAAATTATTTTTGTCATATCTTACACTGTCCGACGTCTCCTTTCACCCACTTTTCTGTTGTCCATCCCCCAGAGAGGTGGTTATTTGTAGAGCCTTGTAATTGGTTCCCCCTTTCCACCCCACCTTCCAGGTATCACCATTCTAACCACTGGTCCTGAAGGGATCATCTGCCCTGGATTCCCTGAGTTTCCAGTTCCTATCTGTACCAGTGTACATCCTCTGGTCTAGCCAGATTTGTAAGGTAGAACTGTGATCATGATAGTAGAGGGTGGAAGGGGATGAAAGCATTTAGGAACAAGAGGAGAGTTGTATGTTTCATTGTTGCTACACTGCGCCCTGACTGGCTCGTCTCCTTCCTGATTTCAATGTAATTCTCAAAGATTATTTTAGTGGCTATAGATTGCAAGGTTGTAAGCTTTTCTTTCATCCTGTTGAAGATATTTTCTCCAGTCAATTGGATTTTATTATTTCTTATGAGAAATGGGTGATCATTAGCGCCATAGTTTGCTTATTTAGTGTGTATTTTCCTGTGTTTTCAAGATTTTTAAAAAATTTTTTTATTTTAACAATTTATTGGGGCTGATACAATTCTTTTCACAGTTCATACATATACATACATCAATTGTATAAAGCACATCTGTACAGTCTTTGCCCTAATCATTTTTTCTCTTTTCTTCTTTTACATTTTATTAGGGACTCAAACAACTCTTACCACAATCCATACATATACATACATCAATTGTATAAAGCACATCCATACATTCCCTGCCCCAATCATTCTCAAGGCATTTGCTCTCCACTTAAGCCCCTTGCATCAGGTCCTCTTTTGTTTTCAAGATTTTATAAGCACTTTGATGATGAAAACTTTAGGTAAGTCTTTCTTTACATTTGGCTTATATGATAGCTTCTTGAAATGGTAAATGTAAGTTTTTAATCGAATTTGCAAAATTTAGGTAATTATTTCTATATTTTCCCAACATAATTTTATCCCTCTTTTCCTTTGGGGATTCAATTTTATATATAATTAAATATTATGGCTGTTCATTTTATTATAATTTTTCCTTACTCTGTTATTCAGAGGAGGTAAATTTTCCTGATTTTTGAAAAAAAGTCAGAGACTCGTCTTTCATCTTCAGTCTACCATTAAGCTCAATTAGTGAATTTCTAAATTTTAGATAACCGTGTTTTTCAATTCTAGACTTCCTGCTTGGTTCTATAAGAATACCATTTCTGTTTATTATGAAGTACTGTTTAAAAAAAATAATTTTATTAGGGGCTGATACAACTCTTATCACAATCCATACATACATCAATTGTGTAAAGCATATTTGTACATTAGTTGCCCTCATCATTCTCAAAACATTAGTTCTTCACTTAAGCCACTGGCATCAGCTCCTCATTTCCCCCCTCCTTTCCCGCTCCCCCTCCCTCTTGAACACTTGATAATTTATAAATTATTATTATTTTGTCATATCTTACACTGTCCAGCGTCTCTCTTCACTCACTTTTCTGTTGTCTGTCCCCCAGGGAGGAGGTTATATGTGTTGGTTTTTCCTATGATTCATATAACTAGTACATTTGGATTGTGCTCAAGACATTGTGTATAATATATTTTATAGATTCTGGATTGCCTTATAGTCTTCTAAAGATATTATTGCTTTTGTTTTAGCAAATAATTAACTTGTCTGGGCTCAAATCCCTATCTCCGTCTTTCCTGCATGGGAAGCATCTAAAGCCTTAGTTAAAATTCTTATAATCATCCTTAACTGTGCTGCTTGGGAGCCCTAGTGACATAGTGGTTATGTTTTGAGCTGCTAGCTACAAGGTCAGCAGTTTGAATTCACCAGAATTCAGATCAGGCTTTCTAATCCTGTAAAGAGTTACAGTCTCAGAAACCCACCGGGGCAGTTATACCCTGTTCTTCAGGGCTGCTATGAGTCAGAACTGACTGGATAACAGTGAACTGCGCTGCTTGGTGTGTGTCCTGCTTATTTCTCATTCAGGTACCAAAATATATAGTTGGTACACTTTGTAACCAGAATTTGGGCCTTCTTTCATTTGGCTCTAGAGATTTTCCACTTGCTTTTTATGGGCAGCAGTATCTCTGAATTTTGTTTTCAGGTCTCTGGATTAGGAACAGAGGGCTTTTCTCCTAGTTTTGCTTGACTCATAGATAGGACCTTCCCTCAGGCGAGAAGAGTGAAAATCAGGAAACTCACTCAGTGTTCTCTCTGCTCTTCACTGCTTTCATGTTTTATCTAGAACTGATCTTTGCCATCCATGGGAGGTGGGGCTAATAGGAGCTACTCAGTCATTCCCAGATGCAGAACCCTGCGTCTCTCTTTTTAAACCATCTAATAAATGCCATTTCCATTTTGAAACAAAGATGCCACACTAAGCATTAAAAATAAGAAAACAAAATTGTCTCAGTTAATAACTACAAACATTTATTTAGATAATTATAAGGACTAAGCAGTTCCACAATATTAAGCCTAACATTATGTAGTAAATGGCTTTTATTGGGTGGACCTTCTAACAATGGGGGGAAAGTGTTGTTTTTTTTTTTAATAATGGTTGGTAGAGTAAAAACAGTACGTTGGGGGGAGGGGAAGATCTATGTATAATTTAGGTGCAGATACAAGATGTAAGCCCAATGTAGTAAACAGATTTTTAAAATGAGGTAAGCTTGTCAAGAGAGAAATTGTAGCTGAATGCTGGTAATGTGGCAGCCTCACCTATTAGAGGTGAAAAATGCAGCTTCTATTCCTCTGTCCTCCTCCTCCTTTCAGAACGATGAAGGAAGACACCAGAGTACAAACCATAAACATCACTTTAGCTTTATAAGATTAGATATCCTGCATGGTATATCAGAAATACAGTTTGGCTAAATATTACTATGTTTCTACAAGATGCTGATGTTGTATCCCATCATAAGATTTTAAATAGTAAAGATCAAGACATGAGTAAAAATTAGACAGAAAGGTTTACAAAAAATAGTACAATTTCTGAAAATTCAGGAAGGATTGGTAAAATACATGTAAATGATTGACTGGCTGGCAGACAATCTGATCCTGAGTACTTCTGGATAGTATTCTTTTTACAATCTTATCCAGATAAAAAATATGCTTGTTCTAGCCAGGGATAGAGCATATTTATGTAACCATAACTTTTATTTTTACCCATCCTTTAAGTGATTTTCCCATTAAAAAATTCCAACTATATATTATAGGAACTAAGCGTTTGCCATTGAGTTTGAAAATTTTTGTACTGCTGAATTACTTTATCCTTTGAAAATAATGTTTTCTATATTTTAAATATACTAACTTCTTTGAAATGGAAAGGATTGTTAGAATAAAAATAGTTTTGTTAACATGCATTTGTGAAACAAAACTTAGGAGATAATTTTTATAATAATATGCCACAGAAACCAAACAACAATTAAAATTAAAATTAAATTTAGGGGAGAAAACTATCAATATTAACAATCAACCATGCCAGTACATGTAAGCTGTTTGAGCTACCCTGTTAAAAGTGGTACAATTAAAAACAAACTCCAGAAGATTTTGCTTAAGTTAATAAAACACTTGAAATGTACGCAATAGATAAAACTTAAAGTTACTATGAAGTTTACCATGTTGTACAAGTAGCATGAAACCTGTAGTAAAAGGTACAGTGGATTTCATACCACTAAATAAATTAAAATGCTGTTACAAAATTTCAATAATACTTGCTCCAAATGTTTTTAAACAAAACAAATTAAATATTGTTTTTGTTGTTAGATGCAAACTTGATGGCTCCAATTCACAGTGACCCTGTGTTCAACAGAATGAAACATTGCCCAGTCTTGTACTATCTTCCCAATTATTCTTATTTATTTAAATAATACACAATAAAGTTTATAGCAGACTTCCAAACCTTATAAAACTGTGACAGATCAAGCAAACCAAACAAGAGTGGAATTGTAATTAAATAAGACAGTCATGTGAAAATAAGATGATATATTGCAGAGAGAAACCCTGCTTGTGAATGCTTCTCATTCCTTTTGGAGTCACTGACCCCTAGTGAGTACGAGAAGAACATGTTCTGAAACTGATGTGGCGATAACTGCGCAACACATCTTAATATGACTAAATGATTCAATGATGATATTTGAAGCACATGCCAATAAAACTAGTAAAACAAGAAAAATCTCATAAATGACTCCTCCCAAGATAAATATGCACAAACATTTTGCCAATAATTTTGGGTTGCTATTCCTTGTAACACATGAGGACCATGGTAGCTAACATTTATAAATACTTCCTAAGTGGTAAGCATTATATTAAGTACTTTATATGCATTTTAATTTAACCCTTACAACAATCCTATAAGCTCGATATTATTACTCTTAAATTTTTTTATAAATCATTTTATTGGGGGGTCTTATGACCATCCATACAGCAATTGTATCAAGCACATTTGTACATATGTTGCCATCATATTTTAAAAAATATTTTCTTTCTACTTGAACTCTTGGTATCAGCACCTCTTTTCCTTGCCTCCCCACCCTATTACTCTTCTTACAATGATATCAATACTATTATTGTCTCCATTTGATAGACCAGTAGAGTTAAGCTTAGGGATGCTAAATGACTTGTTTATGAGCAGCAAAGCTGAAATTTACATCTAAATCTTTTCTCCCCCAGAAGTTTTATTGGCATAAAATTCACATATCATACAGTTCTGTAGTTAAATCACATCATGAAAAGCTGTACAATTCTCACCAAAATCAGTTTTAGAACACATCTATATTTCTTTGATCCCAGGTTTCTAACCTTTAATCACTATGTCTCATTGAGGTCTTTTCAAATCAATTGTTAAAATTTAACACACCTGAGAAAATAAACATGCTCAAAGTATGAGTTAAAACCTATTTCTATTTATACTACTTGTATTACAAGAGAGAACTGAATCAGTGACAGGGACAGGCACAATACAAAAACAAACACAACAAAAAAGTGGGTGAGGGGAAATATCGGACGGTGCAAGATATGACAAAATAATAATTTATAAATTATCAAGGGTTCATAAGGGAGTGGCAAGGGAGGGGAAAAAATGAGGACCTGATGCCAGGGGGCTTAAATGGAGAGCAAATGTTTTGAGAATGATGAGGGGAGGAATGTACAAAGGTGCTTTACACAATAGATGTTTGGATGGATTGTGATGAGTTGTATGGGCCCCTAATAAAATGATTTTTAAAAGTGCTATAAAAAACAAAAACAAAAAAACCCATAAACATAGGAATGGGTGGGGGAAAAGGTAAGACAGTGAGATGAAACCAAGAGAACCAAAAGTGGTTATCACAATAAAGTCACCTCTACTGGTAGAGACAAGCCCTTCACTTGGTGATGAACAGCACTGTAGTCAGTCAGAGGAAAAGAAGACATAATCAACAAATATTTTCCCTGATACTGAACTTGAGAAATCTCTTCTATAGGATAAGTATGTAGATAATTTCCTCAACAACCTTACAAAAAGGGAGTTTAAAGAAATTCTTAAACTATTTCTTGATATAGGCCGATGGATGATATCAAAGTGCAGGTTGGTAAAGAAAATTGAACTCAGTGTACAATGCAGTCAGCATAATACTCTGCAGTGATCTGGACTGGGTGAGGATAAAATGTAGAAATGATAGGGAGATGGTCATTAACTGTATCCTATAATATTTGTGGTAATTTAAATTTTGAATTTAAAGAGTTTCTCTCTGCTAAGACAGAAATTCTAAATTGAATTGTAGGAGAGATTTATATGCAGGGACAATTAAGTGGAAGGTAGAATTGATAGCTTCTCATGGATGTTATGGGGCCTAAGTCAGATGCCTAAATTTTAGAACACCATCTAAGGCACAGGTTCTCAACCTTCCTAATGCTGCGACCCCTTAAAACAATTCCTCATGTTGTGGTGACCTCCCAACCATAAAATTATTTTCGTTGCTACTTCATAACTGTAATTTTGCTACTGTTATGAATCGGGTGATCCTGTGAAAGGATCATTCGACCCCCAAAGGGGTCACAACCCACAGGTTTGAGAACTGCTGATCTAAGGTAAGGAAGAGTCATAGATCAAGGTAATATTTAATTCATGTTTAAATATTAAATACTTGAGGCAAGGCTGACATCCAGAACAGAAAATTTCCTTGTTGTTTTTAAATAAGGAGTGTTGGTATATCGAAGAGTACGGAGAGCTGCCAAAGACTTAAGGAAACATATTGCTCTAAATGCCTGTATTAGTTTAAAAATGATTAATTAAGTTTCTATATAACATTGACATGGAACAAAGTAACACTTCATTTTCAACTTACATATAGAAGTTGAAAAATGATAGGGCAGACATAACTTATTCAAATTTACAATGAATAATATAGAAATAGTAATGAGTTGTTATTTTGAAAAGAGAACCAAATTACAGCACTGTTCTAGTAGCACAAAAGGGAACTTAAAAATAAACAATGAAAAAGATAACAATAACACAACAATGAAAAACATAAGTGCTCTTAAACTAAAGCTAGAGTATTCAGGCCTAGATGTAATTATAAAAATACCTAAATCATGAGTGCTAAACAACGATCATAGGGAACCTCGGGGGATAATGGACCAGATTTTATGTTTTCAGTAGACTCTACGAATGTTTCTACCTAATCCATGGTGAGCCGTGCCACGGACTGAACAGCATGGTGATCTTGGATGCTGACTGTGCAAGGCTATGTGGCATGCCACAGAACCTAGAGATCTGGCTGAATAATCCGAGCTCTGCCTTGAAGTTGCCTGCACCCTAGGACTGAGGATGAGGGTATCTGGATGGGAATGGAAGCAGAGAGTGGCCTCCCCGGGACTGTAGAGATGGTAGTCATTGGACCTTGGGGAAACCCGAGTCAGTGGGTGTCCAATGGAAAGGGACCCAGAATCACCACATATTTAGTACCCTAAGGCCCCCACCCAGTGACATTTGTTGGGTAGGGAGCTGCACTTGGAAGAACTGATCCAGGAAGTTTCCCCCTGGCATCAGCCCCATACTTAGGGTAAACATTGCTCAACAGAATGGGAGCTGGGTCTGTATAGGGCAACAACTCATGGGCTGTGAATCAAGGTGGAACTAGACTCACATAAGCGCCTCATACTGAGTGTGCAAAATGCCGTGTCATTGGGAAAACTGACGATGTCATCAGTGCAATCGCCTTATACCACAGGGGGATGCTGACAATGTTTTACTTTTTTGTTTCTATGGGTTTTTGTTTTCCTGTCTTTAGCTTTTCCCCCCTTCTTTGTTTGCTGGTTGTTTTGTTGCTGTTGTTGATCTTATGGGGGTTTGATTTAGTCATAAGATTACCACCAAAGGAAACCTCAGGTAAGCATATTCCATGGACAAGCAGATGGATCTGGGCTCCTACTTAACAGTAGCCCCAATCCAAGAAGAGTTAGTTCTGATAACATGGCCCTGTTCGATACTCACCTTCATGATATGATCATTGATGACAAGGGTGGTGAAAAGAGCGGTGGTGCCTGGTTATCAATCAGAACAATGTCTGGGGTCTTCAAGGCTTGTATTCAAACAAGCAGCCATCTAAAAGAGGAGTCATCTAATTCCACATGGAAGAAGCACACCAGTTTGTGTGATCCAAAGAGGACAAAGTACAAATATGAAAAAGGGGAAAGTATCAGAGCTTAAATTGTTAACACCCAATGTGTGGAAGGCTATGGAGGGCAGTGTGAGCCCAAAACTCATTTGCAGACTATCTAGTCAGATCAAGACAATGACAGATCCCCTCCAGTCATAGGCAAAGGTCTGGAACAGCCTTACTATCCAACATTGTAATCTTGATTAGGCTGGGTCAAGCTTGATACTGGGTCAAATAATCTCCTTCTAGATGAGCAGTTCTCAACCTGTGGGTCACGACCCCTTTCAGGGGGTGGGGGTTGAACGATCTTTTCACAGGGGTTGCCTGATTCATAACAGCAGCAAAATTACAGTTATGAAGTAGCAATGAAAATAATTTTATGGTTGTGGCCTCACCATAACATGAACTGTTTTAAAGGGTCATGGCATTAGGAAGGTTGAGAACCAACTGGAATTTGTTCAAGGTGCAAGGATCTCTTGCTTGTCCCATGACAAAAATTCATTTCCTGGCTTTTTAAATATTGATGGTGGTCTTTTGTTTTTTACTCATGGACTGTATTTTTATCTATGTATTACTATTGTTTTATCCTTATCACTTTATTTTGTTTTTCTTCTTTATTGTTTACTGGTTTGTGAAGCACGGAAGGAGTAGATGTATAGAGCTAAAAACTGATGCATTTGTAGTGGATATAGGGGTACCGTAAGGGAGATGTGGAGCATGAAGGGGTTTTGAGAGTAAACATTGAAGGCAGGAGGGGGAGGGAGCACTAAAACTGAATGTGATTAGGCAGCTCATTTTAAAGGTAATTTAATCATGCGGGGATAAAAAAGAAAGAAAATGTTCTCAAATTGATTGCGGTAATGCTTGTATAATTCTTGATATGATTGAATTGTATGATATGTGGATTACATGACAATAAAACTGTAAAATAACCCAACCACATTGTTCCCTTGGGGCTAGGGAACAAAAATTATGCTGTGGATATTTTAAGAAAGATGTTCACACATAAAGAGCAACAGGCCAGGTTAGTATACTGCTTGGTGCTATAAAGTAACCTGTTATAATACCGTATCAAAAGAATTACAGAGAAATGTGCTTTTTAAAATAAATGTGTATACTGTATGTAACATAAAAATATAGTTAATTAAAAAAGGGAAACATCAAAACTATTTTAAGAAAATTAAACATATGGAGGCTGAAATTGTTTTTTAAAACCACTTAAAGACTTTTCATTAAGGTAAGAGTTCAAGTTTTGTATATATCCATGTAAGGGGATGAGATGCAGTCTTAAGGAGAGGTTTTAATAGGACAAAATGCCTGCAGTATGCAGGTGACACAACCTTGCTTGCTGACAGTGAAGAGGACTTGAAGCATTTACTGAGGAAAATCAAAAGACTACAGTCTTCAATATGAATTATACCTCAAGATAAGAAAAACAAAAATCCTCACAACCGAACAATAAGCAGCAACATAGTATAAGGAGAAAAGACTGAAGTGTTCAAATACTTCATTTTTGTTGGATCCACAATCAACATCCATGGAAGCAGTAGTCAAAAAAAATCACATGATCGGTTGCACAGGGCAAATTTTGCTGCAAAGGCTTCTTTAATATGTTAAAGACTATAGCTTCTCTTTGAGGACTAAGGTGCACCTGAGCCAAGCCCTGGCATTTTCAATCACCTCATATGCAAGTGATCTGGTTAATGAATAAGGAACTTGAAGAAAAATCAATACATGTGAATTGTGCTGTAGTCAAAGATATTGACTATCTCATGGACTGCAAATATCTTAGAGGAAATACAGCCGGAACACTCCTTAGGAGCGATGATTGTTGAGATCTCATTTCACATTCTTTGGACATATTATCAGGAGGGACTAGTCGCAGGAAAAGGATAATATAGGTGGTGAAGTGAGGGTCAGTGACAGAGGAAAACCCTCAACAAGCTGGACTGACCCAAACATAACAGTGCTCGTGAGAAGGGTGCAGTGTTTGCTCTGTTTCTACATAGAGTTGACGTGAGTCAGAACTGACTTGTGGCACCTAGCAACAACAGTGTAAGTGAGCAACAGAATGACCAAGTTTTATGTACTCTGCGTTGCAAATATAGTTAGGTATTCATGTTTATGCAACTCCGTTGTTGTTAGGTGTCATGGAGTCCATTCCAATTCACAGAGACCCTCCGCACCACAGAACAAAACAGTGCCTGTTCCTGGCCATCCTCCTCCTTGTTCATGCATTTCCCCCACAGCTGCAACCACTGAGTCAACCAAATCCATCTCAGGGATGGTTTTCCTCCTTTTCACCCTCTCTCTACTTTACTGAGCTTGATGTCCTTTTCCAAGGACTGGTTTCTCCTGATAACATGTCCAAAGTAAGTGAGATGAAGTCTCACCATCCTTATTTCTAAAGAGCATGCTGGTTATATTTCCTAAGACAAATTTGCAGTATATGACATATGAAATGTTATTTGCTAACAACATAATTCAAACGCATTGATTCTGCTGCAGTCTTCCTTATTTTATTTATTATCCAGCGCACTTGCATATGAAGCGATTGAAAATACCACAGCTTGGATCAAGCATTACTTTAGACAATATTAAATCATATTCTTTTATATTACCGCATTATCTTATAACCAATCAAAATGTTTTAATAATAAGGTTATCATGGATAACTGCCTATATATCATGCAACAGTAAGTTTGATTGCAATAAAAATGGCATAAGAGGTAAACAGTATGAGTCCCTAATAAAATGTAAACAACAAAAAAAAGAAGAGGTAAATAATAAGAAAAAGACAGAGCAAACACAAAAGTTTGTCAAGGAACACTTTTCTGCTAAGTGGAAATTGGATGAATATTTTCAAGGCTTTGAAGTAATGACATGCCTATTATGCAAGCTATATCAAATGACATGATAAAGATACACAGCAGCTAGCATTATTTACTTATTATTTAATGCCAGGAAGCATACTATTGCTTTCCACACATTCATTCTATCCTTGCTATTCTTATCTATAAGTACTATTCTTATCTGTGGTTTAAAGATAGACAAAGTGACTGAAGCACCAAAGTCATATGACTAGTAAATGTCAAAGCTCTGATTTAAATCTAGGTAATTTGACTCCACAGCTTGGATCCTCACTCCTTTTTCCTGCTTGGTATATGCAATCCATCTCAGTTTATAAAGTAACTAGGTTTATATTCTAAAACTTCACATACACACAGATTGGCTACTTTTACTTCAAGTCTAGGTTTGACAAAAATGTCAGGAATATAGTAACAATCACAAGCACCCAAAGAACACAAGACAATCAAGCCAGATAATTTACTCTAATTGTAGAGTAAATCAAACCCCACAAATTTTAGCAGGATCAAAGTTGCTAAGAAACTTTTATAATCTTTAATAAGATTATAAAACTTAACTACAACTAAGCACATGCATGAATGTGAGCTTTTTCAACAAAGGTCATATATTTCTATCCAAACAAAAAATTTTATGCCAAATACATAAAGAATAAACACCCAAATTCTGTTCAATAAATCATTCAGAAACAGTTTATACATAAAGATGTGGATAGAAACATCTATCCACATCTACATCTATCCACATCTACCTACCTGGAAATCGATATTGTTAAACAATTCAAGTTAAAAATTTTAAGGTACATTAATTAAAACAACCAATATAAACAAAATTTGAGCTCAAATACTAGTGCAGCCAAGGAGACATACACATCTGATCATAGCATTAGGAAGCGGTTTGTTCCTTTGGAGAATAGTATGGAAAATGTATGTGAAATAATGTCATGAAGCATAGCAATATATTCACTCATATTCAAACTATTTCAAGTTTATATCCTAAAGAACTAAATATAGGGTCTGCAATGAAGTCAATGCATGGTCATAAAGCAAATACCAACAGAGATCTGTAGTCAGACTTGAGTTTGAGGTCTGATTTAACTGTGAACTTGGGCATATTTATTGATTCAGTTTTTCTCTTGACACAATTCAGTTGCAAAAAACTCATTTGATTACTAAGCTGAAGAACCTCTGGTAAAGACTGTATGGAAGCATGGAATATATTTATTCAATAATATCAAAATACTTACACAACACCTACTCTATGCCAGGCATTAAGGAGCCCAGGTGGTGATACTAAACACAAGATCAGTGGCTCAAACCAACCAACTGCTGTGGAGGAGAGAGGTGCGACTGCTTCCCGTCAAGATTTACAGCTTTGGAAATCCTATCCAGTGCAACTATGAGTTGAAATTGACCCGGTACAGTGGTTTTTATGTGTCAGGTATTATTTAGACAAAAGGGATTAAGAATGAATAAGAGAAACAAGGGAACTACTTCAGGAAAGAGAAGCAGAAAATAAATTTGCAAACAAATAAATAACTATGGCTATTGAGATATGCTATGAGTTTAACAAAAACGAGTTATGAATAATTGGAATGGGAGGATGACTTCAGTTGGGTGGTTACGGAAAGCAACTGTGAAAAAGTACTTAGATGCCTTTCAGGTGGCTTTGCCTGTTGAAATTCCTGAAAGAAAAACAAAACAAAACAAACAAAAAGAGAGATAGTCCAGGGATAGTGAATTATTTAATATGGCTCTTCTAGCCAAAGTCTCTAACTCCCACCAAATGACCTTTCCCTGCAGGGGTTTGGTAAGAAGGTGGGGGAAGATACTGATAAGATTCACCTGTGAGTAATTACGAACAGGATTCCCTGGAGGGCCACCTGCTGTGCACAAACTCAGCCCTCTGAGAAACATGAGGGATCACATTGCCAGCAAAAGCCTCTGGCCCCAGCATCTGCCTTACCTCTGCCTGACCTTAGGGTTTTGGACTGAACAATACCCATCATCACAGGAGACATTTCCTCAATCTTTTTTGGGTTCTGTGGGACACAGCAGTGAGTCTCAGAACCAGACATGTGAAGGATCTACTCAGCAGGGAGAGTGGGGAAAATAGAGCAGCCTAGCATATTGTAAGAGTTGGACTTTTTCAATCTCCAACTCCTTGGAAGACCATATACAAGAGATTTTAAAGACCATCAAAATACAATTAAAAGGTAATAAAAATGTCCACAAACTTTTTGAAGTCCCCTTGTGTAACTTGCTCCCTGGCTATTCTTCTGACCTCATCTACTTCTCTCCTTTTCTGTTTCAGCCATATGAGCTTTATTTTTCCAGTTCTTGATCACACAACCCATACCAAGATCACGCCAAACACATAGCCTGTTGTATATGTTGTTCCCCATGAGTAAGTTGCAGTTCCTACAGACAGGCATGTGACACCTTTGTATTCAGTTCTTGGCTCAGATGACACTCTTTCAAAGTTGCTTTCCATAACCACTCAACGAAGGCTATCCCACCATTCCAATTATTCATTAATATTTTTTGTTAAGTTCATAGTATATCTTAATAGCCAGGGATGTTTATTTGTCAATTTATTTTCTGCTTTCTTCTGTCAAGAATATATGAATAAAGATAAATTTTAAACAAGAGAGTTTACAAAAGTTGGTGTCTGTAAAAACGGAATGAAGAAAATCAAGGTAACAAGTCTGCATCCAATGGGAGAAGGATGACAATAACAGAATCAAAGAAGTCAATGTAGAGAGGTTAAGGTTATTGGTGGTAAAAGTTCAAATTTAAGAAAAATACATACCTTTGATTCGAGGTAGACATTAGCTGATGACATTTTTGTAACTTTGCATATGTAACTAACTAAAGAGATGGCACAAAGGATAAAGAGGCTATCATTAATTAGTGCACGAACAAATACAGTCCATTTTAATTGATTTTCTGGGACATCTCCATGGACTAGCATTGCACAAGTCAAGTTCACCACTAAAAAGAGAAGGCTTGCCAATAGAAAGCCCAAATGCAGAAGAATTCTGAAAGGAAAAATACAAATCTGTTAGAGGTTGATAAAACTAACAAGACATTAAATTTAATCTGAATTAGCTTGTTACTTTAGATATAATTTTTTGGTCTAAGATGTTTAGATTTTTATTAAATACAAACTCAATAATGACCCAAAGTTATTTGGGCTATCTTTACTGTATTAACTTTAGTCTTTAAACTATTTTTAAAAATGGCATTAACTAAGAAATAATATCATATGACCTTCAATTCAGTTGTTTCTACTAGGAAGACTATTATAAGAATATCTCAACATCAGTTTCGAGTAATCTTGAACTGTTCATTTTTGTAACTATTAGGTATATTTTGAAATAAAATTTGTTACTGGGAATACACACAGCAAATCACACACCAACGCAGCAGTTTCCCCAACAAATCACACACCAATGCAGCAGTTTCCCATGCAAAACTCAGCAGCTTCGATGACATTCCTCAAGTTGCACAGCCTCTCTCTCCCTCCTCTTCTGAAATGGTTCTCCCTTGTTAAGATACTCACTGCCCCTAAGGTTCTTCTCTAATCTTTTGATTTGCTGGTATCAATTTTATTCCTTATAAGAGATTTTAAAAGTGCATAATACTCAAGGCAGATATCTTTTAGATATTAAGCTAAGCTATGGTTCAGTTTTTAAAAACACTTTAGGAGATATTTTAGTTTTTTTTTTTATCATTTTATTGAGGGCTTACAGATCTTATCACAATCCATAAAACACCCGTTGTTTCTAGCACATTTGTATATATGTTGCCATCATCGTTTTCAAAACATTTTCTTTCTACTTGAGCTCTAGATATCAGTTAATTTCTCCCCTCCACCACCTTCCCTCCCTTATGAACCCTTGATAATTTATAAATTATTATTTTTTATGTCTTACAGCAACTGCTGTCACCCTTTATCCACTTTTCTGTTGTTCATCTCCCCTGGGAGGGGGTTATATATAGATCATTATGACCAGTTTCCCCTTTCTTTGCTCACCTTACGTTTAACCTTATTATTGGTCCTGAGGAGTTTATTTGTCCTGGGTTCCATGTTGTGAGCTCTTATCTGTACCAGTGTACATTCTCTGGTCTAGCTGGATTTATAAGGTAGAATTGGAGTCATGGGGGGTGGGGTGGGGGAAAGAAGTATTAAAGAACTAAAGACCTAGGGGCAAGTTGTATGATTCGTTGGTGCTTTAGGTTTGTTTAAAGATAATCCTAGGGCATTAGTTTCAAGGGTTCATCCAGCCTCCATGGCTCCAGAAAGTTTAGAAACTAAGAATCTGAAAGTCTCTTCTGTATTTTCCCCTTTGGATCAAAATTCTTTTGTAGAATTTTTAGCAAAATGATCACTAATGATAGTCAGACACCATTCAGTTTTTCTGGTCTCAAGCAAAAGAAGCTGTTCATTCCATTCTCTCTTTCTGTTCCTCACTCTTCTTTCTCTGCTGCTCTAGGTGAAGAGAGACCAATTGTTGTGCCTTGGATATTAAGCATCTTTCATTCTAAGAATTACTAGATTTTTATCATTTTCCTGTACCTAAATTTAAATTAATGTTCTAATAATAAAACATAAAATGTGAAAAAATGTCATTTAAACAATGTTAAATCTTAATAATTTCTGATTATCTATAGTAAACATTGCCTTAAAACTTGACTAAAAATATAGAGGCAATATGTAGGGCTTCAAGCTCCTCATTTTATGAGGTTGTATATTTATTATGCATACTGAGTCACTTATGACTCAGGGCAACCCCATGTGTACAGAGTAGAGCACAGTGTTTTCAAGGTTGTGACCTTTCAGAATTAGATCTCCAGGCATATGTTCTTAGGTGTCTATGAATAGGTTTGAATTGCTAATCTTTTAACTAGTAGTTAAGTGCTTAACGATTTGCACTGGCCAACGACCAAAGGAAAATTAGACCATTCATAAAAGTATCTAGCTAAGATGTGGTATTTTTATCAAGTGGTAGTAATAGTTACCTATGTGAAAGTAATCACAGTTGAAATATTTTCATAACCCAATTAAATACACACAATCCAGAAATTTAGTTGACATTGTAGTATCTTCTATTTGGGAACACTTTCAATAGTGTGAATCATAAGGGCTTGTCTGTCTTTGGAAATAATTTAGACATGGTAAATTTTAGGCAATAATGCCTAATCAGTATCAAATCTATAACAAACAACCTTATTAAGTGTACATGAAAAGTACATTTTAGTTTGAAAGGTTTAGATCTTAGTATTCTCTCATGTTTAATAATGATACAATAATTATAAATTGAGATCCCAAAAGGATCTTGAAATTATCTAAAAATGTCACTAACTAGAGTAGTTTAGGAAATCTAACCTTAGAAATGGTAAATGAGTTGGAAAGTCAGCAAGTTCGTAAATAAGGAGGGTTGACTCTGAAAACAAAATCTCCTGATTTCCCAGCTCACATAACCATTTTGAGATTAATCAGTAATGACGTATTTATTTCCTGGTGCTGTAACATACATTCTAACCCTACATAGTGGAATGCAATGCCGTATCTATGGACTCGATGAAGCTCTATATGAAGCAGGGTAGAAACCACAGTAAGCAGTATTAGGCAGTGGATGTGATTGAGGAATCTAAGATATTAGAGGGGGAGAACTGAACTGTGGGTTACTCAACTCACTTCCTTTGAGCCAATATACATGAGTTTTGATAAAACTGCTAAGGAATTCTCACCTATCACTCCCTTCTATTTCTAGATGGCTACTGTGAAAGCATTTTACATCTTGACGTGAAACTTACTTGTGTTTGTCAAGTTCAGTGGCACATCTGACTTTACATATAACCTATAAAGAGAGTATAAAGGAAAGTGTTGAAAACATGTGAATTATTATTAACTGATTTTGACTTTGTTTCAAAATAGGCATTATGAAACTACAAATACTAATACCAAATAAAGTTCCAACGTTATCAGTTGAGCTACATAAAGAAAGGAAAAAACCAAAATAAAAAACAGGTTTCCAAAGGCTAAAATTTTTTAAAAATAAATCTAAAACATAGATTTATGAATTTCTTTGTTATAATCTTAAATTTCTACCATTAATATTTTAAATAGTATTAATTCTACTCAGATATTATTCCAGCTTTACCAGACAATGTGTTGGGCAGCTTGATTATAAACTCACCCTTTATCTTAAATGGAACTATTTATTTAAATGTGAACAAATGTTCCCCCAATTTTCCTTTATGATGAAATGAAATAGTAAAGGGAAATAAGAGGTCAAAAGGTAAGTATACAGATAATGGGTATATATTTCACTTACTAAATCTTCTTCACAAAGTGTTGCAGAAAATAAATGCTCAAATGCTTGTTGAATAAAATTAGGTTAGGATTTGAAATAAACATTTTATATTCTGAGAGCAGAGTTTGTGGAAATTTCAAGGTTTCCTGTACTCTCCTATTGACTCAAGCTCCCCTAGATAGTTTCTGAGAATGCAAATCTTCTCTGAACAGACAGCCTCATTTTTATTCTGCAGAGTGGCTGATGAGTTTGAACCTCCAACCTTGAGGTTATCAGCTCACCACCTAACCCAAAGAGCCATCAAGGCTCTTTATTTTTAAGATCATGAGAAGATATTGATGGTTTGTACATAGGCATTCCAAATCATGCAATTTCATTAATGTGACATGCATATATCGGCTGCTACAGAAGAGCAATACACTAGAAACAGGAATGTTTGTCATGAGACTGCTGAAATAGAGTATGCGACTTTGGGGCCTAGAAAAAGCGAGGCAAATTCAAACCACGATGAAAATTAGTACAGGTACTAATTCATTCAAACATTCATTGATTTCATTCAAACATCTGCCGAGAACCTACTATGGAAGATGCCATGAATTCATAAACACTACTATTTGTTCTCTCATGGTCAGTGTATGGGAGAAACAAAACTTCTATTTTGACACATTATGATACAAAGGTAAAGATACTATTACAAAATCCAGGAAGACAGAAAGACTAGTTAAGTCCAGGAAGAGGGAAGACAATGCAGAGTCCGAGAGGACCTTCTAAACAGAGGTAACATGAGAGACACGTTATAAAGGGGGGTTGGGAAGGTGAATATTCAGGCAGACATTGCATCTAAACATATCTCTTGTATTTTGGTTAACAGTTCTGCCATCTACTAGAAGCTGAGTGTGATTCAGGAGTCTAAGATATTAGTCTCTAACTTTTACCACTTACCATCATCAGATGCATCTCCTTTTCTCTATCTCTACTACCACTGTGGATTATCAAAACAGCCTTTTAATAGATGTTCCTGCCACTATTGTTAACCTATGTTTAGAAGTTAATTTTTGACATAATTATTGACATATTTCTGATTTACAGAAAAGTTGCAAGAATAACAATATGAATTCCAATATACTCTTCTACATTTCCTGTTAAAATGTTATTATTTTTACTTTAGTCCCATTTCTCTATATATGAATTAAAAAATTTGTGAGTAAATTGCATGTGATGTTTTTAGCCATTAATACCTCAGTGTACATGTCCTTAAAATTGGAAAGTCTCTCATATAAACAGATAAACATCAGAAAATTAAATATGGATAAATAATTTATAACACTAATTAAAGACTTTATTCAGAATTTGCCAGTTGTTTCAATAATGTCTTTTATGATAGAAGAGATAAATAAATCTAGGACTATGCATTGCATATAGCTATATACTTAATGATACTGATATTTTATAGGAAGGAATACAGACTGGTGATTTTGCATATCATATGTCAATCTGAATTTATCCGATGCTTTCTCAGGTCTGGATTCAGAGGATAGATTTTGGCAGGATACTTTAGAAGTGATGCTGTTTTATTCTCAGGCCAATGTTTTGGAAGGCTCATGATGATATCTGTCCCACTACAGTGATATTAATTTTGGTCACTTGGTTAAGGTGCAGGCTATGAGATTCACATTGTAATTAATAAATAAATGGAGAAGTATTTAGGAACTATGCATATATAATTTATCCCTAACAACATTATTAATAAGTTTTCCTATCTATTAATGATCAATGAAGTATAACCAGAATGCTTCTTCCAGGCAAGGATAGAGAGATTTCATCTCATGTACTTTGGACAAGTCAAGAGAGACCAGTCTCTGGAGAAGGACATCATTCGTAGTAAAGTAGCAGGGTATCAAAAAAGAGGAAGCTTTTGACAAGATGAGCACATACACACAATGAACTAACACAGTGGCTGCACCCATGGGTTCAAACATAGGAACAATTGTGAAGATGGCACAGGACCAAGAAATGTTTTGTTCTGTTGTACATTGGGTCACTGTGTTAGTCCGGGTAGACTAGAGAAACAAATTCATAAACACATATGTGTATAAGAAAGTTTTATATAAAGAGTCATTGTACATTAAGAAAGCATCCCAGCCCAGTCCAGATCAAGTCCATAATTCCAATATTAGCCCATATGTCCAATACCAATCTATAAAGTCCTCTTCAGACTCACTAAACACAGGCCAGTGGGTGGGAAGTCTTGTGGATCCAGCGGCATTGTGAGCATCTCAGTGCTGGCAGGTGCCTCCACGTGGCTTCTTCAGCTCTAAGGCTCTGGTTGCTATCAGCCTGTCTCAATGTGGCTTGTCAACATGAATGTCTTGCAGGGACTGAGCTGAGAGAGGGTCTCCTGCCTCCAAGGAGGAATACAGGAGTACCCAGAATCCTCTGGAGAAGGCCATGCCCCCACAGAGGCTTCATTGGCTATGACCTGATTGATAGGCTAGACTCCATCCCTTCACTCTTAATCCTCTCAAATTGGCAAATGATTATGTAACTACCACAGTCACTATGAGTTGGAACTGGCTTAACAATTCTTGCTTGAGTAATTATAATTATGATGGACCATTTCTTTTTAAAAAATGTGTAAGATTATACTACTCTAGAAAAAGTTCACTCTTTTGATATGTAAAAATTTTTTATCACCTGGCCTCATCTTTGTATATCCTTTTATATTCACATTGAATCTTTTGTTGTGGTCATTATTAATTTATTGACAGTCCTCTAATAAGGGGCTTAATTTCATACTAGCGTGCCTTTGTGTATATATTGTACTTTAACTAGAATATGCTTTTGTGGTCACATAGCAAATTTCAATTCATTCTTTCAGACTTAAGTGTCATTATTTTTTTAAAATCATTTTATTAGGGACTCATACAACTCTTATCACAATCCATACATACATCAATTGTGTAAAGCACATTTGTACATTCATTGCTATCATCATTCTCAAAACACTTGCTCTGCACTTAAGCCCCTGGCATCAGCTCCTCATTTCGCCCCTCCCTCAACACTCTCCCCTCTCTCATGAACTCTTGATAATTTATAAATTATTATTTTGTCATATCTTACACTGTTCGACGTCTCCCTTCACCCACTTTACTCTTGTCCATCCCCCAGGGAGGAGGTTATATGTAGATTCCTGTAATCGGTTCCCCCCTTTATACCCCACCCTCCCTCCACCCTTCCAGTATCACCACTCACCACCGGTCCTGTAGGGATCATCCTTCCTGGATTCCCTGTTTCTAGTTCCTATCTGTACCAGTGTACATGCCCAGGTCTAGCCAGATTTATAAATTAGAATTGGGATTATGATAGTTGGGGGGGGGGGGAGGAAGCATTTAGGAACTAGAGGAAAGTTATATGTTTCATCGTTGCTACACTGCACCCTGACTCGTCTCCTCCCTGAAGGGTCATTCGTTTTCTTTTCTTTTTTTTTCACATTTTATTAGGGGCTCATACAACTCTTATCACAATCCATACATATACATACATCAAGTGTATAAAGCACATCCATACATTTTTTGCCCTAATCATTTTCAAAGCATTTGCTCTCCATTTAAGCCCTTTGCATCAGGTCCTCTTTTTTTCCCCGCTCCCTCCCCGCAACCCCCTCCCTCATGAGTTCTTGATAATTTATAGATTGTTATTTTGTCATATCTTGCCCTATCCGGAGTCTCCCTCAGCCCCCCTTTCTCTGCTGTCCGTCTCCCAGGGAGGAGGTCACATGTGGATCCTTGCAATCGGTTCCCCCTTTCTAACGCACTCACCCTCTACTCTCCCAGTATCACCCCTCACACCACTGGTCCTGAAGGTATCATCCACCCTGGATTCCCTGTGCCTCCAGCTCCCATATGCACTAGTGTACAACCTCTGCCCTATCCAGTCCTGCAAGGTAGAATTTGGATCATGGTAGTTGGGGGGAAGTAGCATCCAGGAACTGGGGAAAGCTGTGTTCTTCATCGGTACTACATTGCACCCTGACTAACCCATCTCTTCTCCTAAACCCCTCTGTGAGGGGATCTCCAGTGGCCGACAAATGGGCTTTGGGTCTCCACTCTGCACTTCCCCCTTCATTTACTGCCTTATACCTGGTCCCTTTGACACCTCGTGATCACACAGGCTGGTGTGCTTCTTCCATGTGGGCTTCGTTGCTTCTGAGCTAGATGGCCGCTTTTTCTCCTTCAAGCCTTTAAGACCCCAGACACTATCTCTTTCAATAGTCGGGTACCATCAGCTTTCTTCGCCACATTTGCTTATGTACCCGTTTGTCTTCGGTGATCATATCATGGAGGTGTGCAGCCAATGATATGACTTTTTGTTCTTTGATGCCTCATAACTGATCCCTTCGGGACCACGTGATCACACAGACTGGTGTGTTCTTCCATGTGGGCTTTGTTGCTTCTGAGCTAGATGGCCGCTTGTTTATCTTCAAGCCTTTAAGACCCCAAAGGCTATCTCTTTTGATAGCCGGGCACCATCAGCTTTCTTTACCACATTTACTTGTTCACCCGCTTTGGTTTCAGCAGTTGTGTCGGGAGGGTGAGCATCGTAGAGTGCCAATTTAATAAAAGAAAGTATCCATGCATTGAGGGAGTGCTTGAGTAGAGGCCCAAGGTCCTTCCGCCACCTTAATACTAACCCTATAAATATAGACACATAGATCTATTTCCCCATCCTCATATATATATATTTGCATGTACATGTCTTTGTCTAGACCTCTATAAATGCCCTTTGACTCCTAGCTCTTTCCTCCATCTCCCTTGACTTTCCTCCTGCCCTACTACCATGCTCCGTCCCCACCTGGGTTACAGCTATACCTCTTCTTTATGTAACCTTACCCTTGATCATTCCCTACCAGGCCTTCTACTCCCCCCTCACTACCATTTTGGGTTCCATGTTGTTCCCTTGTCCCTGTGTTTGTTAACACCATCGAAGTGTCATTCTTTATGCTGTCCCAATAACTGCTTGAGGGAAAGACTATTTTGCATCCTTGCAATCAAATTATGAAATTTTTGTACATATTTATTTCCTTTCTAAGGGAGATGAGAGTGAAAAAGAGGAAGGTCCTTAATGAGAGGGATTGGCATAGTGGTGGCATCAATGCACTCAGGCATAGGAACATATGTGAAGATGGCATAGGACCATTCAGTGTCTCATTCTGTTGTGGATAGGGTCCCTATGGATTGGAGCCAACTCAATGACACCTAACAACAAGGGAGACTATAACATATTTAAAGCCCTACTATCTAGCAAAACATCTGGTACATAGTGGTGTTTCAGAAAATGATTAATTAATGAGCAGTGATTTCAGAACAAAGTAAATCTTGAGTTATGGTGAAATGACGGCGGAGAGTTAGGGAATAGAGAGGGGGATCAAACTGGATGGGGCAAACAATCGTGAGAATACGGACACTCTGAATAAAATAGTAGAGCATGTGGCTTTATACTCATAAACTTTGTAACATGATTTTATGTTTGAGTGATTACTTAGGTGACAATGTGGGAAATGGACAGGAGTTGACAAAGGATTCCAGTTAAGACTGGTGAAATTGTGTGGGTCCAGGAAAGCACATTTTCAGCTTGTGATCTAAAGAACTGGTAGACTAAAGAACTCCAGTGACACACAATAATTAAAAGGTCATGATACAGAACTTTTCTTAGTTTGAAAATTTGGCAGAAGCAGAAATGTTGAGAAGGTAGGTGGTAGGTTTGGGGCTCTTAGGAGGAAATTACAGTCATCTACTCTGAGCCCTGGTGATATAGTGGTTATGCATTAGGCAGCTAACTACAAGGTCAGCAGTTCAAAACCACCAGCTGCTATCAAGGAGAAAGACAGCTTTCTACTCTTGTTATAGTCTATAGTCTCAGAAACTTACAGGGACAGTTCAAATCTGTCCTTTAGGGTTACTGTGAGTTGGCATTTACTTGAGTGAGTGAGACAGAGCTAAAACTAAAAGACATTAAGGGGAAAAACATAGAATGACATCACAAGTGAACTTGTGATACTTCACATTTGAGAGACAGAATTTTTTAAAAAGCACAGAATGAAGGAATATGCAAAGGAGAAAAATTATATGAGTTACAAACACACAGAAACACACATAATAAAACAGTAGAGTTACAACAAAGAAATTCTGTAAAGAGCTAAGAATGGCTAAGGAAAACCATTTCATTGGGTGGTTAGATGTCATTGGTATCTAGGAGGGAATAATTTTCAGCATAAGTGCAAGTCGTTCAAAACAAAACAGAGGCAATGAGTACAGACAATGAAAGCTATTTGAAGTGAAGGGAAAGCCAAGTAAGACTGTTGGGAGACAATTCTCTATAAGAATCTTACATTTTTGCATGATACATGTCTTCTGGACAAAGAAGTCTGCGTAGAGAATATCTTCGGAAACTAAAGACAGTGTCTCACTTAAGATCACAGGGCAGAATTTTTTCTTGGTCAGTATAATAAAGATAGAGAAAATGTCATTCCCTTGCAGTACTCCAAGAGCATAAAGTCTACTTCCTCTCCCTGGAGCTCTAGTATATTTCTTGAATAAAGATAAGGGTTCTCCCTTTTTTGGTGGGGAGAAAAAGATGTTCAAGGAATATCACATCTTATGTAAAACTCAGATCTTATGTATCTGAGTTTCCTAATTTCAGGGTTCCTCTCCTGTAACATGCACCACTGCATGCACATCAGTCCCTCACTGTGTTGTCCTGGAAATTGAGGGTCAGCAAACCGATGCAAATTGTTGCTCTGGTTGCTACGTTTACCACAAGCAGTAAACAGTGGTTTTCTCTGACCCACAGGTCTTGCATTTCTGTCAGTATGTGTATGTAAAGCTGCAGGTGAGCTGGTAGCTTACAACTAGGCTAACATCGCAAACCCTCCACAGCTTTTGATTTAATAATCTGTTAATCAGAGTTGGGCAGTAAATAGAAAATGTGAGGTAGAAGATAGAAGAGAGAAGGAGAAAGGTCAAAGGAGCTTAACTATTACAAAAGGTATGAGAAAAAGGAAGTTAACACTGAAATTGAAGACATACTTTTGAGTCAGACAGAAAGAAAAAACAGTTGAAGAACTCGGAGGTCTCCATAGAAAACTTACTCTATAATCCAGATCTTTGATAAAATAGAAAATATGGGTGTGTGTTAGTCTGGGTGGACTAGAGAAACAAATCCATAGACACTCATGTGTATAAGAAGGCTTTATAGGAGGATTATTGGAGGGTTGGGCGAGAAAGGGTGAATTAATCACAAGGATCAAACTATAACCCCCTCCCAGGGGATGAACAATAGAAAAGTGGGTGAGGGGTGACAGAGGATGATATGAGATATCAAAATAATAATCTATAACTTATCAATGGCTCATGAGTGAGGGTGGGCAAGGGAGGTGTAAGAAATGGGGTGCTGATATCAGGGATTTAAGTGGGAAGAGAATGCTTTGAAATTGATGATGGTAGCATATGTGCAAATAAATGTGCTTGACACAGTGGATGAATGTATGGACTGTGAAGAGATGTAAGAATCCTCAATAAAAGAAAAAAAGAAAGAGCTTTATATTCAAGAGCAATTGAATATTGAGAAAACATCCCAACCCAGTACAGATCAAGTCCTTAAGTCTGATATTGGCCTGTATATCCAATACCAATCTACAAAGTCCTCTTCAGGCACACAAAACACATGTAATGACACCGAATGCAGGAAGATCACAGGCCAGTGGGTAGAAGTCTTGTGGATCCAGTGGTAGTGTAAGCATCTCAGTGCTGGCATGGATCTCCATGTTGCTCCTCCTGCGCCAGGGCTCTAGCATAGCTCTATGTGTCTTGTCAACAGAAATGTCTCATAGGCGTGAGTGTGTCCCGCCTCCAGTGAGGTATTTATCTCTGTTGCACCTCCAGGTCAGACTCCACCCCTCCCTCAAATTGACAGATTAGGGGACTGCCACAGGAGGTAATGTAGTTAGAGACATTTTGATAAAGAAAAGGATGAGAAAGGTAAACAAGCGGCCATCTAGCTCAGAAGCAACAAAGCCCACATGGAAGAAACACACCAGCCTGTGTGACCACAACTGTCGAAGGGATCAGGTATAAGGCATCAAGGAACTAAAAATCATATCATTGAAAAGGTGGTGAGTGCAGAGTGGAGACTCAAAGCCCAATGGTAGCCAACTGGATACCCCTTACTAAAGGGTTGTGGGGAGGAGATGAACCAGGCAGGGTGCAGGGTTGCAACGTTGAAACATATAACTTTCCTCTAGTTCCTAAATACTTCCTTCCCATCCACTATCATGCTCCCAATTCTACCTTACAAATCTGGCTAGACCAGAGGATGTACACTGGTACAGATAGCAACTGGAAACACAGGGAATCCAGGACAGATGACTCCTGTAGGACCAGTGGCGAGAGTGGCGATGCCTGGAGGGTGGAGAGAATGTGGGATAGAAAGGGGGAACTGATTACAAAAATCTACGTATAGCCTCCTCCCTGGGGGAGGGACAGCAGAGAAGAAGGCGGAGGAGACGTCAGACAGTGTAATATATGACAAAATAATAATTTATGAATGATGAAGGGTTCATGAGGTAGTGGGGAGTGGAGAGGGAGGTGGAAAATGAGCAGCAGATATTAAGGGCTCAAGTAGAAGGCAAATGTTTTGAGAATGATGATGGCAACAAATGTACATATGTTCTTGACACAATGGATATATGTATGGATTGTGATAAGAATTGTACGAGCTCCCAATAAAATGATTTTAAAAAAAAAGGATGAGAGAATTTGGTAGATGAAATTTTTCCCCCCAGGTAAAATAGGAAGCAAGATCATCACCTGGGAAGAGATAATAGGACTAAGAATTTGGAAGATAGAAAACATTTGGAGCACATGAATAGAAGGGTCATAAAAAATGTATTAAGAATCATAGAGATCTAGTTAGTCAGGCAGTTGACAGTAATAAAGTCATCAAATTCTCTGATTTTAAAAGGAAATCAATCTAATAGGAGAAAAAAAAGGAAGAAAAATAAAAGCCAAATGAGCGAACCAAATTGATAAAGTGGAAAGCAAAGAGATGAGGAATACTGGACTATTTTAAGGTTTTAGGAACAAAAGACATTAGGAGACTAATGAAATGGGGAAAGCAGACAAGTTAATGACTAAAAGTTAAGAAGGTGAAAAGCAGATAAAGAGGTAAACTCAGGACAGAGTCCAAAGCAAACACATTGTCAAAGTGATTCTCATAGAGACCCCAAAAAGGGAAGAGTAGAAATGGTTCCTAGAGTTTCTCAAATAATAAATCTTTATAGGAGCAGACTGCCTCATTTTTTGAACCATCAACTTTGTAGTTAGCACCTTAATACTTAAATTGCTGTGCCACCAAGGTTCCTTTCTATAAGGGAAAAACTGGCTTTAAAAAATGGTCTTAAAAAAAAGAATTCATTTTCAAGAGCTGTGGCCATGTTACTAGTTGGCTCAAATGGAAACTGGAGGTTTGGGGAGCTTTGAAGGTCACTGAACCGGGAGGCATCAATGGACTACCAATGTGGGATTTGAAAGAGATCACATATAAGGAAAGACAAGGGCAAAAGAAAAAGTGCTGATTCATCCCATAAAGTAGAAACTATTAACCTAGCCAATGATGACTTAATCAGATCGTATATCATTGATAAATACTATTGAGAAGCATAAAATTGGTTGATAGTTATTCCTAAAAATTGAGAAAGAGGTTGATATGGCAAGAAGTGTCAGCTGAAAGAAAGCTAGACGGCATTTAACAAGGATTACATAAAGAAGAACATGCTGTCTGTCTGAATAGGACAGGCTGGATGAACTATCTGGATGAAAAACAACGGGACCGACAGTTCCGGGGGGACTTGGGGTGGGGGTAGGGGGGGGTAAGGAAGTGGTGTTAACAAACCCAGGGACAAGGGAAAAACATGGGACCCCAAAGGGTAGAGAAGGGGGAGTGGCAGGCCTGGTGGGAAATGATCAAGGGTAAGGTTGCTTAGAGAAGAGGTATACTCTAGCCCAGGTGGCAATGAAGCATGGTAGTAGGGCAGGAGGAAGGTCAAGGGAGATGGAGGAAAGAGCTAGGAGTCAAAGGGCATTCATGGAGGTCTAGACAAAGACATGTACATGCAAATATATATAGGAGGTTGGGGAAATAGATCTTTGTGTCTATATTTATAGGTCAAGTATTAAGGTGGCGGAAGGACCTTGGGCCTCTACTCAAACACTCCCTCTATGCATGAATACCTTCTTTTATTAAATTGGAACTCTATGATGCTCACTCTCCCGACACAACAGCTGGAGCCAACATGGGTGAACAAGTAAATGTGGTGAAGAAAGCTGATGGTGCCCGGCTATCAAAAGAGATAGTGACTGGGGTCTTAAAGGCTTGAAGATAAACAAGCGGCCATCTAGCTCAGAAGCAACAAAGTCCACATGGAAGAACACACCAGCCTGTGTGATCGAGTGGTCCCAAAGGGATCAGTTACCAGGCATCAAAGAACAAAAAATCATATCATTGACTGCACACCTCCATGATAGGATCGCTGAAGACAAATGGGTGCATAAGCAAATGTGGTGAAGAAAGCTGATGGTGCCCGGCTATCAAAAGAGATAGTGTCTGGGGTCTTAAAGGCTTGAAGGTGAACAAGCGGCCATCTCGCTCAGAAGCAAAAAAGCCCACATGGAAGAAGCACACCGGCCAGTGCGATCACGAGGTGCCCAAGGGACCAGATATAAGGCATCATGCAAAAAAAAAAAAAAGATATAAGTGTGTGTATGTATGTGTATTTATGTGTATATGTATATATGTATGTGTATATATATATTATATTAAATGAAGGGGGAAGTGCAGAGTGGAGACCCAAGGCCCAAGTGTCAGCCAATGGAGATCCCCTCATAGAGGGGCTTAGGAGAGGAGATGGGTTAATTAGGGTGTGAGGTAGTATCGATGAAGAACACAGCTTTCCCCCAGATCCTGGATGCTTCCTCCCCCCAACTACCATGATCCGAATTCTACCTCGCAGGGCTGGATAGGACAGAGGCTGTACACTGGTACATATGAGGGTTGGAGATACAGGGAATCCAGGGTGGATGATACCTCCAGGACCAAGGGCGTGAGGGACGATGCTGGGAGAGTGGAGGGTGAGTGGGTTGGAAAGGGGGAACTGATTACAAGGAGCCACATGTGACCTCTTCCCTGGGAGAGGGACAGCAGAGAAGGGGGGAAGGGAGACCCCGAATAGGGCAAGATATGACAAAATAACGAGGTATAAATTACCAAGGGCATATGAGGGAGGGGGGAAAAGGGAGGGAGGGGGGGAAAAAAAGGAGGACCTGATGCAAGGGGCTTAGGTGAAGAGCAAATGCCTTGAGAGTGATTGGGACAGGGAGTGTATGGGTGTGCTTTGTACAATTGATGTATGTATATGTATGGATTGTGGTAGGAGTTGTTGGAGTCCCTAATAAAATGTAAAAGAAGAAAAAAAAAATGATTAGGGCAAAGACTGTACAGATGTGCTTTATACAATTGATGTATGTATATATATGAACTGTGAAAAGAATTGTATGAGCCCCAATAAATTGTTAAAATTAAAAAAAAAAAAAAGAACATGCTAATGAAGTTGGGGGGAATACATAAGATTACAAACCATGGGACGGGATGGATAAAGGGCATAAGAGGTAGAATACCAGGATGAGGAAATAATGAAAGGCCTTTACAGAACCAGATTTGTGGAACATTGCTTCAATGTATCATATAACCATAACCAGGTGATTAAATCACATTTATATTATAAGGTTAAACACAATGACCTGATATTAGTGAACTAAAAGTGTTTAATAGCTAACAGGACATGATTCTGAAAATGAAAGCAATATGAAATGCAATTAAACATTATAAGAGAGTGAAGTGCAATTCAAGGAACATAATTAACATGTGCTTTATGCATTGTTTTTGAAGTTCAGGATGATAAGTAATATGTTTTTTAGGTTTAACTTTAGATTTTCGCACACATTGTCAACTACTATCCTGTCTCTGATTCCATGAATATTCTCCTTTTCCAAGTCTAATCATACATGTACCTACCAGATATAGGGATTTTATATTTTTAATAATTGAAACAAAAAGGATCTAAAATTGCAGTTTCTGGAAGAATCACTTGTTTTTGCCCATCTTGCGCCTCTCCTCATATTTGACCTCAGTCTCCTGTCAGATGCTGCATTAAAAAAATCATTTTATTGGGGCTCGTACAACTCTTATCACAATCCATCCATTCTGTCAAGCACATTTGTACATTTGTTTCCCTCATCATTCTGAAAACATTTGCTTTCTACTTGAGCACTTGGTATCAGCTCATTTCCCCCCCTCTCTTCCACTCCCCTCTCCCTCATGAGCCCTTGATAATTTATAAATTATTATTTTGTCATATCTTACACTGTCTGACGTCTCCCTTCACCCACTTTTCTGTTGTCCATCCCCCAGGGAGGAAGTTATATGTAGATCCTTGTAATCAGTTCCCCCTTTCTACCCCACCTTCCCTCCACTCTCCTGGTATCACCACTCTCATCACTGTTCCTGAAGGGATCATCTGTCCTGTAGTCCCTGTGTTTCCAGTTCCTATATGTGCCAGTGTGCATCCTCTGGTCTAGCCAGATTTGTAAGGTAAAATTGGGATCATGATAGTGGTGGGGAAGAAGCATTTAAGAAATAGAGGATAGTTGTATGTTTCATCATTGCTACACTGCACCCTTACTGGCTCGTGGATGCTGCAATTTAAAATATATCTATATATTCCATAGTTCAATTTTATCAAGCAGAATTGTACAATTGCTACCACAATCAGTTTCCATTCTTTTTCTTATGTGGATTACTTGACATCATCTCCCCTTCATATTCCCTCCACTAATGAACCCCCGTCTCCCCAAAACCCTTATTCTACTTGCTGTCTCTATAGGTTCATCAACCCTGGTTTTCCTATACTGAAAAATAGAAAACCATATAACACAACTTCAAGAGGGTGGCCTCCAATGACATAATGAATGCTTTACTATGAACGTCCTCTCTGTCAAGTTGATTGTCCCACTTTTATTGATTTGAATTATAAGGTTCAAGGAGAACATAAAATAAAAGAGTTTCCATTGAGTTAAACCATCACCTTATAGTTAGCAGTGACCCAAGGACTTTGGGAACATATATACATAAAATTTGGAATTGATGTCAAATGAGTTGTGATGAATTTTCCATGGTGAACAGAGTTAACTACGTTGATCATTTTCATAGAAATAATTATCTACAATCTCGGTCTCGCTTGTTTTAAGCAATTAGAACATGTTTAAGTTTTAAGTTAGAGCGCCTGCACTCAATGTAAATTGAATAGCAAGACTTTCCCTTAGATACTTTCAATTCTTAAGAATGACTTTTCATCTCTAAGTATTTATTTTTTTACAGAAGTTGTAGTATAGTATTTTTCTGCTTAAATATGATCTTTTTGGCTATGGATTCAGGCTTCAGTCAAGGTTTTCTAGGCTACAATCTTTTTTATTTTTTACACTGGATAGCGCTTTATTGGCACACACATCCCCCACCAGGGAATCCAGGTCAGGCCACGCCTGCTGGACAGTCACTCCCTGAGGGCGGGGCTCCATAGAGACAGAAAGGCCGAGGGAGCCAGCAAGTGCTCCGGCCCTGGCCACACCTTGGCCTTGGGGAAAGCAGGGAGTACACGGGTTGGCCAATGTGGCCATGGCCTCGTGGTGGAGCATGTAGTAGTCGTGGACGTACATCAGCACCACCACTGGCTGCCCGATGATGAGTGTCAGCCACACCACTGCATTGCCATACTTGCCCACGATGAAGTGGCTGGTGAGCCATGCCAGAGGGACCTGCGCCGTCATGCTTGTGAAGGCCCAGAGACGGAACAGGCACAGAGGGACACTCACCAGGTACTCATGGAAGAAAGCCGAGGCAAGGAACACTCCTGTCCTAGCAGTCCACTTGCCGGACCCACAGTGAAGCATGGGCTTTTAGAAGTATCTGATGCAGCACTTGTGGACGGGGATGTTCCAGTTCTGTCAGAAGTAGCTGACGGACTCAGCGTTTCACCAGTCCCGATAGAACTCTCGGTCTCCAAATCTCATGAGCTCAGCCACCACGTTCAGGCATGAGTGGAAGAGTCAGTAGAAAAAAAGGAGCCAGATGAGGTGGTTGGGGACAGCCAGCTTCAGGAGGCGATCGACAATATGGGAGTAGTCGATGTCCTTTAAGGGCTTCATGGAGTTCAGGGTGGGCACCATCCACTGCTGGATCAGACCCACCTGGAGCTGCGTGAGGAAGAGCATCTCCACCCTTCCGGATCCAGGGGGAGCCGGGAAAGTTGAGTTTGTAACATAGGGTGGGGGCAAAGATAAAGCAGTAAAGGTATCCGTGGGTCAGGTTGTCGGGGTAGGTCAGGGCAGGCTGCACAGCAGCCCTGTTGACTCGCCTGCCCTGACCCTGGCCCTTTGCTCTCGGCACCAAATGTTGACGTCCGATTGGAGAAGCGCTTGAGGAAGAGAATGGTGTATACCACCAGCGCAACCACTGAGTCCACTGGTGTGATGGAGTTCACCAGGATGGCCACGGCGGCCAGCAGGCAGAGGACAGTGGCCAGATTGGCCACGTGCAGCAGCAGCCACGCTCCTCGCTCAGGGATCCCACTGCCAAATGTTTCTCAATCTGGAACCCAGCCAGAGCGAAGCTGTTGGCCACAATAACCGGGCACAGGGCTGGCCAGAGTAGGGGTCCTTCAAGAACAAAGAGACCACCTGGATGGGATCCATCAGGATGCCATACTTAATGAGGTTTTCTACAAACAGTCTAGGCTACCATCTTGCAAAGAGATTGGACAGTTTAATATGTGGACAAGATGCATAAAAGGCTTGCAAAGAATTAGACGGTTTATAATACAAATAAAGTATGTATCTTGTGGGAAATGGTTATTAGGCAAAATAGGTGACTGTGGCCCTATTATGGGAGGGATTGGTCAGTTTGTGGTTTGGAGAGAAAAGTAGTCTCATGAAAGAGCCAATCCCACAGAGGCTGATCAGGGCCTCACTCCCAGTAAGAAGAGCTAGGAGAATTCCAAGATCCAGGAGACAGAGAGGTGTAACACTAGAGATAGTGTGAGACAGTGAAAGACAGCATGAGAGGGCAGTAGTATTATAAATTGTAAACCAGGAGACTGGTGCAAGACAGTTTTGGTGGGCTTCTCAGCACATAGTGAGGAGGCTGCACTGGGCTTCCTGTCACATGTCGTGAGAGCTGAGCATTTTTCGGGAAGAGGCTTGCTGATGAAATAGGGTACCTAGGCTGGCCAACCCATGGAGTGAGAGAGACAAATACATTTGGGCAGGAGGCTTTCTGGCTCAGTGGAGTAGTTCAGGGTAGCTGACTGTGGAGCTAAGAAGCTCTAACATTTGCCTGAGCAGGGCAGAGGTCAAGCAAAGACCAGCATGTCTGAGAGTGAGGCCAAGTGGTAGAAGGCAGGACGAGAGCAAGGCCTGCTTCTGGGCATGGCAGAGGAGGTACTGAGAACTGTTCTGGTTGGGGGCTATCTTGATTGACAAACTGCATCTTGTTTCCTGAGTTGTTCTGTTACCTCCAAGTTGATCCTGAATTGTAACCTATTCCCTAATAAACCCCATAACTGAGTGTATGGTCTGCGACTTACTTCTGGGTGGCCACTGAAATAAATTAGCAACCCAACAAAGAAGTGTCCAGTGCATGGGGAGAGGGTATACAGCTGGTATCAGAATTGGTAAGGTTGTAGAGAGGAGGTATGTCTGCTGCCACCTTACAGCAATCAGCTCTGTGCTGATGGGGAGTATCACACCTCTCTGGAATAAGATGGCTCTGACACTAAAACACAACAGGCTCTCCCTGGTTCTAGGATACAATTATCTTCTTGGATCTCTTAGTCTAATGCCTTTTTTTTTTTCAGTTCCTTCTCCATGCTTAGTTTTTTTAAAATTAAAAAAAATGATTTTATGAAATCAAAGTGCGTTTGTTTGATATATAATTAAAGGAAGTTCTGGGTTAATATTGAACAGCCATATCCAATTTTGTTTCCATCTGAAACTCCATTATATATCAGGAAAGAGATTTTCTTAAAATTACAACCCTGTACGTTTAAGGAAAATTAAAAAGGATAAATAAACAAATTGGAATCTACAAACCTGATGGATATGTGTGTAGAAAAGAGTTAACAATGTAGCGTATGACTGCATTCCTAGAAAAGTCTACTTATAAGAGAGCCTTTGGCTGGAGTTTGGGAATATAAATTTTTGGAGGATACCTGACATTCTCTAAAGCAGTGGTTCTCAACCTGTGGGTAGTGATCCCTTTGTGGGTCAAATGACTCTTTTGCAGGGGTCGCCCGATTCATAGCAGTAGCAAAATTACAGTTATGAAGTAGCAATGAAAGTAATTTTATGGTTGGGGTCACTACAACATGAGGAACTGTATCAAAGGGTTGGCAGCATTAGGAAGGTTGAGAACCACTGCTATAAAGGATAAGGGTGATTTACAGGGGCCTGAGTGGTAAAATAAAAGAAAAAAAGCTTGTAAGGTACTGGTAATGATAACATGTTACTTCTTTTACCTGGGTGTTAGATGTAGAAATGTATTTTTTGAGCTTGCTACTTTATACATATGCATTTTCATTTCACAATAAAATGTCAAAAATATTTCATAATTACAGTTTAAGGGCTTTTGCATAAGAGGAAAATTAGGTGAATATATTTGACTTGTCATTTTATTTTAACTAGCAATCTCAGATGTCACAATTTTTTTTACAGTTAAATGGTGGAAAGAAATCTTAAGAGACTTAGTTCAATAACATTATAGGTGACAAAATTGAGCTTTAGAGAGTAAGTGGATTAAAGATTAAGTCCAGGAACAAACAGGAAATTGAACTAGTATTAAAACCTAGGTATTTTGACTTCTGGCTCACAGAGATCCTGTTTTTCTGAAACACGTTGGTATGGTTAGACCTGTAGATGGTATGCTGCTGCGGTTGTGTGCTCTCAAGTTAACTTCCATATATAGCAACTTTACATGGCAGAGTAGAACTGCCCCATAAGGTTTTCCAGGCTGTAATCTTTAAGGAAGCTTAACTGTTTGGTCTTTTTTCCCACAGAGGTTCCAGTGTGTTCAGATGAGCGCTTACCTATTGTGTGCTAAGGCTTCTTTAAAAAATTCACTGCTAAGGTGAACAAGCGGCCATCTAGCTCAGAAGCAAAAAAGCCCACATGGAAGAAGCACACCAGCTAGTGCGATCACGAGGTACCAAAGGGACCAGGTATAAGGCATCATGCAAAAAAAAAAAAAGATATATGTGTATATATGTATACGTGTGTGTGTGTGTGTGTGTGTGTGTATACCATATTGAATGAAGGGGGAAGTGCAGAGTGGAGACCCAAGGTCTGAGTGTCGGCCAATGGAGATCCCCTCACAGAGGGGTCTAGGAGAAGAGATGGGTCAATCAGGGTGCGAGGTAGTACCGATGAAGAACACAGCTTTCCCCCAGATCCTGGATGCTTCCTCCTCCCAACTACCATGATCTGAATTCTACCTTGCAGGGCTGGATAGGGCAGAGGTTGTACACTGGTACATATGAGGGCTGGAGGCACAGGGAATCCAGGGTGGATGATACCTTTAGAACCAAGGGTGTGAGGGGCGATGCTGGGAGAGTGGAGGGTGAGTGGGTTGGAAAGGGGGAACTGATTACAAGGATCCACATGTGACCTCCTCCCTGGGAGATGGATGGCAGAGAAGGGGGGAAGGGAGACTCCAGATAGGACAAGATATGACAAAATAACGATGTATAAATTACCAAGGGCACATGAGGGAGAGGGGAGTGGGGAGGGAGGGGAAAAAAAAAGAGGACCTGATGCAAAGGGCTTAAGTGGAGAGCAAATGCTTTGAGAATGATTGGGGCAGGGTATGTATGGATGTGCTTTATACAATTGATGTATGTATATGTATGGATTGTGATAAGAGTTGTATGAGTCCCTAATAAAATGTAAAAAAAAGAAAAAAAAACTCACTCTAAAGCATTTAATAATAAATAAGCACTTCTATCATTAAAAAAAATTCACTGCTATTGAGTCAATTCTAACTCATGGAGACCCTATTGGGCAGGGTTGAACTGCCCCTGTGGGTGGTCTAGGATTGTAACTATGGGGGTAGAAAGCCCATCTTTCTCTTGCAGCGCAGTTAGTGGTTTTGAATTGCTGGCCTTGTGGGTTAGCAGCCCAATGAATGACCACTCTATCAGGGCTCCATCCATGTTATAAAAAATCGAATTCTTAGTTACTATATAAGGTGGACTAGAACTGCATTTTAGCGTTTTGGAGAATGCAAATCTTTACAAAAGCAAACGGCTTCTTTGTCCCCTGTGAAGTGGCTAGTGGGCTTGAACCACCAATCTTGTGTTTAGTAGCTGAATGCTTAATCCACTGAACTGCCAGGATTCCTTTTTAGATGGTGTAGTTTAATTCCCTAATAGATAAATCTTCTAAGGTGACAATGCTGCTTTATTTGTATTTATTAATTGTGGTGTCACCTAAAATTCAGAGCAAGTAGTTTTTAGTTGTTCAAACTCTGCATAATTAAAAGTCCCAAGAAAGTATAACCAGAAATTAAATAACTTCTCTAATAAACTGTAACTGAGAAAAAAATGATTAGGGCAAAGACTGTACAGATGTGCTTTATACAATTGATGTATGTATATGTATGAACTGTGAAAAGAATTGTATCAGCCCCAATAAATTGTTAAAATAAAATTAAAAAAAACAACTGTAACTGTTATATAAAATGCAATATATCTTACATTTAAAGAAACGTTAAGATTTTTATAATGATCTGTCCATAGTAAACTAGTGAACAGTCCATAGTAGTCTCAGGAAACCTCAAAAAAAGTTAACACCTTATGTTTAAGGAAAGGAGCCCTAATAGTATAGTGGGTCACACATACTAACCACCAGATCAGCAGTTAGAAACCACCAACTGCTCTGTGTCAGAAAGATGAGGCTTTCTTTATCCAGAAAGATTTAGTCTTGAAAACCCACAGGAAACTGATTTTAATTGAATTTGTGCTAAAATGGTACTATCCCTAAGAAAAGTTTCTCCACTGAATACTTCATTGCATATTGTTCAATAAAAATGTTTCATATTTTTGAATAAGAAGATAGTGGAATTGCTTTTTATAAAGGTAACTATATGGGAAGGAAAAAAATAAAATTCACATGACTCTCTAGAGAAAATCTGAAAAAATAGATAGAAAAACCCCAAGAACACAACACATTGACATGAAGCAGGGAACTGATAGAGAGGCCTGAGGGGCCAGCCACATTACCAACTAAGTGGACAGCACCACCCTCCCCCCAAGAAGAATTCGCTTCAGAGGACAGCACTGATGCTACAGCTCAAGAAGAGGGGAAGAGGGACTGGTCTGGTCAGAGCACACAGGAGCCAACGAGGGGGCATAGGGGAAAAAAGAAAAGAGTGACGCACATCCTAGCTCACCAAGGCCTGAGGACAATGTTCCTGCTCAGAAAAGCAATGCAGAGATGACCACAGGGTCGGCTCCACCATGGGACACAGCATCCCTCACTGACCCATAGCACCATTGGGGACAACACTAGAGACACACAGTGGGAATTGTGCCCGCCATGAGCTCACCACGCTGAAGCCAGTCCCTGGGGGCATGCAGCAGAGCGGTGGGGGAAGCAGAGCAATGAAGTCCCCTGGGATAGAGGAGGTACCAGGGCATGGCACCCCATCAGACTTGACTGGAAAGCACCTGTGAAGGAAAACAAACAGACCTTGAACTATTCACATGGTTATATGTGTGTGTGTGTGTTGTTGTTTTACTTTCTGTTGGTGCTTTGTGGTACTCGATCTTGTGATGGTACATAGCATGTCTACCTGGAAGGGATAGGTAGAGTAAGCAGGCCAGAGGAGAGAACAGCGGGATGACAGTTTTGGGGGGACGTGGGGGTAGGGTGGCGGGGGAAAGGAAGAGGATGTTAACAAGCCCAGGGACAAGGGAATAACAAGTGATCCAAAATCAGTGTCAAGGAGGGTGTGGGAGGCCTGGTAGGGCTTACTCAAGGGCAATGTAAACCGAGAGGAATTCCTAAAACCCTAATGAAGGCAGAACATGATAGTGGGACAAGAGGAAGGCACAAAGAAACAGGAAAGAACTAGGAGGCAAAGGGTAGTCATAGAGATTTAAATACAGACATACAAAGATGTGAATATATTTATATATGATGAGGGGGGAATAGATCTATGTAAATATATTTATAGGTTTAGTATTAAGGAAACAGATGGACAGTGGGCCCCTGCTCAAGTACTCCCTCAATACAAGAACACTTTGTTCGAACAATTTAGCAGTCTGAGATGCTCACCTGCCTGGCATGATCACTGATGACAATGGGTGCACAGGCAAATGTGGTGAAGAAAGCTGATGGTGCCCGGCTACCAAAAGATATAGCACCTGAAGTCGCTGAAGACAATCGGTGCACTAGCAAATGTGGTGAAGACAGCTGATAGTGTCCAGCTACCAAAAGACATAGCACCTGAAGTCTTAAAGACCTGAAGATAAACAAGCAGCCATCTAGCTGAGAGACAACAAAAGTCACATGAAAGAAGCACACCGGCCTGTCCCGACTAGATCACTGAGGACAAAGTGGGTCCATAAGCAAAAGTTGCGAACAAAGCTGATGGTTCCCGGCTATCAAATGATATAGTATCAGGGGTCTTAAAGGCCATCTAGCTAAGAAACAACAAAGCCCACAAGGAAGAAGCACCAACCTACCCCGACGCGAATGCTGAAGACAAAGCGGGTACAAGGGCAAGTGCGGTGAAGAAAGTTGATGGTGCTTAAAATATATAGAATCTGGGTTCCCATAGGCTGGAAGATAAACAAGGGGCCATCTAACTGAAAAACAACAAAGCCCACATGGAAAATGCACACCAGCCTGTGAGATGACAAGGCATCGAAGGGATCAGGTATCAGGCATCAAAGACCAAAAAAAAAAAAAAATTCATAGCATTGTGAATGAGGGGGAGTGCAGCGTGGGGACCCAGGGCCCATCTGCGAGAAATTGGACATCCTCTTGCAGAAGGGTTGTGGGGAGGTGACGAACCAGTCAGAGTGTAGTGTAGCAACGATGAAACCTACAAGTTTCCTCTGGTTCTTGAATGCTTCCTCCCCACCACTATCATGATCCCAATTCTACCTTACATAATCGGCTGGACTGGGAGATGTACACTGGCACGGATAGGAACTGGAAAGACGGGGAATCCAGGACAGATGAGCCCCTCAGGAACAGTGGTGAGAGTGGCGATATTGGGAAGGTGGAGGGAGAGTGAAGGAGAGAGGGAAAACAGATGACAAGGTCTACATGTAACCTCCTCCCTGGAGGACGGACAGCGGAGAACTGGGTGAGGAAGATGTCAGATGATGTAAGATATGATAAAATAATAATTATTTTTAAATTCTCAAGGGTTTGGGGGAAGGGGGAAGTGGGGAGGGAGGAGAAAATGAGGAGCTGATGCCAGGGGCTCAGGTGGAGAGTGGGTGTTTTGAGAATGATAATGGCAACATATGTACAAATGTGCTGGACACAAGTGATGCACATGTATGGATTGTAAAAAGAGTTGTATGAGCCTGTAATAAAATGATTTAAAAAAAAGACTGTTAAGATTAGGTTAAGAAAGTATCCAAAGATTATCGGAAAAAAATTGTTTTCTGAATAGGAAGTTCTAAAACACTTACAGTGTTAAGTAAAAGGAAATTCTCATTAAAAAAAAAAAAGAAAAACCCCAAATGACTAATAAGCAATTAAAGCAAAGTTGTAATATACAAAGTTCATATATAATCAATAGATTTTTTATACCAGCAACAAGTGGAATTTGGAATTAAAGACACATTACAATTTATATTAATACTTTTTATTTAAACCATTTTAAATACTTAGGCATAAATCTAACAAAATAAGTACAAGATCTATATGAGATCTACTAACCTTGATGAAAGAAATGAAAGATCTAATTGATTAAAAAGATATTCAATTTTCATAATGGGAAATAAGATGACAATTCTTCCCAATTTTATCCCAATAAAAATCCCAGCAGTGTAATCTCAATGAAAATCCTAGCAAGTAATTTTTTGACATTAACTTATTCTAAAGTTTATATGAAAAGGCAAAGACCCAGAATAGTCAATAGTCAATAGTCAATACAATGACTTCAAGACTTACTGTAAATCTACAGTCATTAAGACAATGAGATATTAGAGAAAGAATAAATTTATAGACCAATGGGACAGAGTACTTACATAAGTCAAACATAGACCATCACAAATTTAGCCAACTGATCTTTGACAAAGGAACAAGGTCAATTCAATAAAGAACAACCTTTCCAACAAATGGTGCTGAAACAGCTGGACATTCACATGCAAAACAAAACAAAACAACACGAAATACAGATTTTAAATCTTTTATAAAAATGAGCCTAATTATAATACACAATCCTGGACAACTTCTAGAAGCTAATATTAAAGAAAATCTCCGCACTCGGGTTTGGCAATGAGTTTTTAAAGGAGCATCTAAAGGAGAAATGCTTTCAAGCTGGATTTAATGAAAGTTAACGATTCATTTGAGACTAACTGATAATGGTAGAGGGAACAAAAGTATCAGAAAAAGGTCACAGAGAGCAGCACAAGGAATATTGCATATGTTGCTTTCATCTTGATTTCTTAAGGACAATAGTTTGTCCTTAAGAACATAATCACTCGTGTTAATTTTAAATGTGCTAATTCCATGGTATAACGGAAAAGGCATCAGTGTAATCAAAGATCTGATTTACAACCCTGGTAATTTTTAGTGTTGTCTGCAACCAGTCCATGGTCTCAGCAAACCATCTGGAAAATGAGAATGACTACTGACCTATTTTAATCATATAGTAGGAAATATCATATACTGCTATAACTAGAAAAAGTGAATACTATATTGCCTAAAGTTTTACAGGAAACTATTAGAGAATAACTTGCTCACTTGCTCATGGCCATAGTTAGCAAGAGTTCAAAGAATAGGACTCCAGAATCTAACACCCTAGAGAGCAGTTCTACTTTGTCCTAAGGGGTTGCTATGAATTGAATTAGATTCAATGGTGGTGGGTTCTTATCTTAGGAAGCCGATGATCCTCATGTCTTAAATGAACTAAATTTTGAATGTGGTTCACATAAATAATTTTAATTGGTTTTCATATTTTGTAGATAGAAGTCACAGAATTCTATCTTAGAACTAATAAATAAAATTTAAAATGTACCTATATATGTTTTTAAATCTTATAATCCAGATTGATGTATAGTCAGGCAACTAGAATGAAAAGGGTCTTGAGTATCACTTTAAAAAATGAAAAAAGGGGTCTAGAGAAACAACAATCACAAACATCAATTATCCAGGTAGAGTAGAACTTACTCTAGAACTCAGTTCTGGACATCTAATTCAGGACTACTGCTGAAGTTATACTACCTGAAACAGACTCACCAACAAAGTTAAAATGGTATTACAAAGATAATTTGTAAAAGGTTGCCTGTAATGAAAACTAGCTGGATGAAAAGTCCTGCACTACCACGTTAGAAATTTAGATCTTGTTTGTAGAGATGGAGAGAGGGAAACTTTTGCCACTAATTATTTCAGCCATCCATGCCATTATGCTTTGACTATATTCACAATAGTGCCTGGTGTTGAAGAGCATTTCCTAAATTTTCTAAAGCCATGCATAGTGTAATTGGACTAATAGCAGACATTGGTGGTATCACAGGGCATACGGTACCTTCTTTCTATTTGGTCAGTTATAGCATCATAATTTTCCCAATTAATTTAAGGCATATGCTGCTTAGAGTTTATTTTAATTAATATAGACATAATTGAGTTTTATAAAGTAAAAATTACAGAGAATTTGTTCACTTGTTTCATTCTTTTAAAGAAGATGATGCAGAACAGCAGGAGGATAAAGTATAAATCACGAGTCCATGGGTTGGGTTTGCTCACGAATGTGCTTTTCCTAGCATATCCAGTGTTAGCCTACAGCGGTGGTTCTCAACCTTCCTAATGCTGTGACCCTTTAATATAGTTCATGTTGTGGTGACAGCAACCATAAAATTATTTTCGTTGCTTCTTCATAACTATAATTTGCTACTGTTATGAATCGGGTAAACCTTGTGAAAAGAGTCCCGACCCACAAGTTGAGAACCACTGGCCTACAGACACACTTAACCTCTCGGTAACTGTTTAAATAGCATTGTTATTTCTCTTTAACAAAATCCAAATTTCTGATTTCTCTGGAAAAATCAGAAGATTTGGCAATCTCACCACACAAGTACAAATGAATTAGCGTAGTTATTCTCTTTAGATAGGGTTTATGCTCTCCAATTCACTAGTCTCCACTGTTCTCTCAGATGGGACTATCTGGGTTCCTGTAAGTATGTACATTTAGGCTTTGTTTTCATGGTTTTGTTTTGGAATGGAATGAATAAGTGGAAAAATTAAAAGAAGAAAGATGAAGAAAAAACTCTAGACTAAGAAAATACATAATTAGGACTTCCTCCACTCAAGGATATTTGAGATATACTGAATAAGGACTTCAGTAATACTGACTGAATGTCTTATAAGGGCCAGTTATAAAATTAGGAACTAAGCAAACAACAAGAACAGAATCGGTTCCTGGTTCTATAGAACTTGTAGTATAATACAGTCACACAAAGAAATCACACAAGGATAAAATTTGCACATTTGAAAAATTCTATTTGTGTGATTTGTTTACGTGAGAATATTAGTAAATATTTAATGTTTAAATATGTTTAAATATTTAATGTTTTGTCAATCTTTAATTTTAGAATCTGCACTAGTTGGATACGGGGGTTAAGACTTACCTGAAGAAGGGAGGTGTCAACCAACCTAGGGACAAGGGAACAAGTGATCTAAAATCCATGGTGAGGAGGGTATATAGGATCCCTGAAGGGGCTTGATCAAGGGCAATGTAACAGAAGAATTACTGAAACCCGAATGAAGGCTAAACATGATAGTGGGACAAGAGGAAAGTAAAAGGAAACAGAGGAAAGAATTAGGAGGCAAAGGACATTTATAGAGGTCTAAATATAGGCATGTATATCTATAAATATTTTTTATATATAATGATAGGGAAATGTACATATATTTATATTTTAAGTATTAAGGTAGCAGATGGATATTGGGCCTCTACTCAAGTACTCCCTCAATGCAAGAACACTTTGTTCTAATAACCTGGCATTCTGTGCTGCTCACCTTGCCGACGCAATTGGTGAAGACAAAATGGGTGCACAAGCAAATGGGTGAAGAAAAGGGGTGAAGAAAGCTGATGGTGCCTGGCTATCAAAAGATATCAAGTCTGGGGTCTTAAAGGCTTGAAGATAAACAAGCGGACATCTAGCTGAGAAGCAACAAAGCCCACATGGAAGAAGCATGAGGTACTGATGGGATCAGATATCAGGCATCAAAGACCCAGAACAAAAAATCCTATCAGTGTGAATGAGGGAGAGTGCAGAGTGGAGACCCAAAGTCCATCTGGAGACAAGTGGACATCCACTTACAGAAGAGTCACAAGGAAGTGATTAGCCAGTCTGGATGCAGTATAGCACCAATGAAACATACAACTTCCCTCTAGTTCTTTAGTGCTTCCTCTCCCCACTATCATGACCCCAATTCTACCTTTCCAATCCGGCTAGACCAGAGCATGTACACTGGTACAGATAAGAGCTCACAACACAGGGGATTTAGGATAGATAAACCCCTCAGGACCAATAATGTGAGTAGTAATACCAGGAGGGTAAGGGGAAGGTGGGGAGAGAAAGTGTAACCAATCACAATGATCTACATATAACCCACTCCCAGGGGACCAGACCACAGAAAAGTGGGTGGAGGAAGACACCAATCAAGGGTTCATGAGGTGGAAGGGTGGGGGAGGGAGAATAAAACGTTTTGAGAATGATGATGGCAGCAAATGTACAAATGTGCTTGACACAATGGATGTATGAATGGATTGTGATAAGAGCTGTAAGAGTCTCCAATAAAATGGTTAAAAAAGGAGACTTACCTGAAGTGTTACTCTAGAACTGAGAGTTAATAAAACAAAATAGGAATAAAAATATTCTAGGCAGAGAGTAAAGCATATGGAAAGGCCCGGTGGCAGAAGGGAAATGGCACATACAAAGGACTGAAAGAATACTGTGTGTGGTCGGAGTGGCAAAAGTAAGGAAGAAGTACTTATTCTAGGATGACATGAAGCTGGAACCATGAAATGCCTTGTAGTATGTGGAAAGAGTCTGTCATTATCCTGAGAGAAAACCGTCTTTGGAGGAGTCTGGGGGTGGGACTTTTATAATTGGACATCTAGGTTTTTATTTAAAAATACAATTCTGGCTATAGAGTGTGGAGAGTTTACACATGTAGTGGTCATAGGATACAGACAAACCAATTAGGAAGTTACTGCATTAGATTAGGCAACAAAACTAGGTATTGTTGAGTTGATTTTGACCAATTGCAGTCTTTGGGTTAAAGAGCAGATTTGCTCCATAGGATTTTTCTGGATGTTACCTTTATGGAAGCAGATTGCTATATTTTAATCCTATGAAGTAGGTGAGTGGGTTCAAACCAACAACCTTTAGATAGTAGTGAAGTGAAAACCCTTTGAATGACTTAGGAACCTAGATGGTAGTGATTTGCATCATGTGGATGGGGAGAAATGAAGGAATTTAGGAGATGTTAAGAAGTAACACAGAGGAGGGAGGGGAAAAAAAAAGAGGACCTGATGCAGAGGGCTTAAGTGGAGACCAAATGCTTTGAGAGTGATTAGGGCAAAGAATGTACTGATGTGCTTTATATAATTGATGTATGTATATGTGTGGATTGTGATAAGAGTTGTATGAGCCCCTAATAAAGGAAATAAAAGAAGTAACACAGAAAGCATTTTGTGCTGAAATGAACATAAGAACTAAGGCAGTATTAAGAAAAACTCAGGTTTCTGAGTTGAATAAATGGATAAATACCAAGGTCATTTACTGAAATGGGTAATCAAAGAGAAGAACCAGATTTTGGGAGAGAGGTACGGGATGACAAGGGCAGGGACGATCATAAGCTTGGTTTGGGGCATGCTGAACCTGAGTACTGCAGATTTCCTGGAGGAGATGTCAAAAAGGTATAGGATAAAGACAGGCAGAGCTCTGAAGCACTGTCTGTTAAAATCATAGTGTGAGTCATCTGCTTTTAAGTGGAATAATGGATCTGGATGAGATCACTTGGAAAGAAGGGCTCCGGCCAAAGCCTTGGGAAACATCAACCTCAGATGGCAGAGCAGAGCAGAGGGTTCTAAGAGAAGCTCACACAAAAATAAAATCTAGAAGTGTCATTTTAGAAATCAATGAAAGAGAGCATTAAAGAGAAAGCTATGTTGTTATATGCTGCTGAGAGATCAATTTGGGTGAGGATTTCAGAATGTCTAATACTCTTGACATGAAGGCCACTTTGTCTTAGGTAACAGTTAAGATGTTCATAAAGTGATGGAGCAAAGCTAAATAAGAATGTCTGACGAAGTGAGAAAATAGTGAATTTGTGCCTAATCACCCCTGAGGAAGTTTGATTGTACAGAAAGCTGTGAGCTAAGTTTTTTGCTTTGTCAAACCTCTTTATTGTATGCAATGGTAAGCATATATAGGGTTTCCAAGACGGAATCTTAAAGGGAAAGAAAGCCTTATCTTTCTCCTGAGAACAGCTGGTGGGTTTGAACCACTGACTTTCGGGTTAGCAGCAGTGCCTAACCCATAGCACCATCAAGGCTATTTTGGGTTTATCATGTTCTTTTTAAAGACAAAAATTGAATGCTTAGCTTTCAAATAAAGGTTAGGAGACTCTTCTAATATAAATACTTCAAGTTATAAACTTGCTTCTGCATACCAATTTAGCTGGATCATTCAAGTTTTGATTTGTAGTTTTGTTATCATATTCTCAGCATTTTCTAAATCCTTTTTAAAAAATCATTTTATTAGGGGCTCATACAACCCTTATCACAATCCATACATACATCAATTGGGTAAAGCACATTTGTACATTCGTTACCCTCATCATTCTCAAAACATCTGCTCTCCACTTAAGCCCCTGGCATCAGCTCTTTATTTTTCCCCCTCCCCGTTTCCCCCTCCTTCACGAACCCTTGATAATTTATAAATTATTGATTTATCTTATACTGTTCGACATCTCCCTTCACCCACTTTTCTGTTGCATTTTCTAAATTCTATTATGATTTATTCCCTTATCCATTTATGTGTTTTAGAAAATTGTAACTGAATTTTTTCTAAATTTATAACTTAATATTTTGAGGTTAAGACAACATAGTCTAGAAATTCCAATATATATATATATATATTTTAACAATTTATTGGGGCTCATACAATTCTTTTCACAGTTCATACATATACATACATCAATTGTATAAAGCACATCTGTAGTCTTTGCCCTAATCAAATTCCAATATTTTTAAACTACATAATATCCGACAATCCAGTGCTCACATGTACCATGCTAAGGATTTTACATTGTATATTTTAATCTCCACAATAATTCTGCAGTAGGTATTATTATTATTATTTTTATAAGTGGCATAGAAGTAATTTGCCCTAGGTCACTGGTAGAGCTAACAATTTATTCCTTAGTTGAGATTTTATATTTTTTAATTGCAGAGCCCAGCACTTTTTGTGTCTTTGCTTTTAGATCAATTTCATTGAGGTGCAGTTTATGTACAATAAACGGTTCTCATTTAGGATTCAGAATTTGATGACTTTAAGGTGGCTTGACAGATTCACGAGACCACCACCACAATCAAATACAGAATATTTCTACACTCATTCATCTTTTCATTATAACACTCAAGTTGCCCTTTGAAATGTTCTCTTCATCATTTCTCCCTTTCACTTTAGTGATTCTCGGTGTAAGAGCAAATTTCTGAGTCTCTTCTAACATCTATTTTGGTCATTTCCTTCTATTCTATCTTCTAAATAACTTTTTGTTCTCTCCATGGATGTTGTTTTCAATGTCATTCCACAACTCATTGGTCTTCAGTCATAAGTGTTCAATGTGTCAAATCCACTGTTGAGATGGTTTCTAAATTCAGATGGAATGTACTCCACATTGTATTTTGAATTTTATGGATTTGTTCCCATTTTGTTCAGCTTCAATTTGTACTTGTTTATGAACAATCGATGGTCTGTTCCATAGTTGGCTCTAGCCTTGTTTTGCTGATACTGAGATTCTCTATAGCAGTGGTTCTCAACCTTCCTAATGCCGTGACCCTTAAACACAGTTCCTCATGTGGTGGTGACCACCCCCAACCATAAAACTATTTTCGTAGCTACTTCATAACTAATTTTGCTACTGTTATGAATCGGGCAGCTCCTGTGAAAGGGTCTTTCGACCCCCCAAAGGGGTTGCGACCTACAGGTTGAGAACCGCTGCTTTATAAACTCTTTCCACCAATGTAGACTTGATTCCTGTGTATTCCATTCAGCAAGGTCCACAAGAATAGTTATTGTTTATGTTGTTGGAAAAAGGTATTTGCAATGAATAAGTCATTGGCCTTGAAAAATTCTATCATGTGATTTCCCATACCATTTCTATTACCAAAGCCTTATATTCAAAATGCTTGTTTCTTTTTAACCATGAAAAGTGTATGTCCTGGTTGTGTCCTTTCTCCATATTGATTCCCTCAGTATGCTGAGCAAATAATTGGAGAAACTAGACTATATGAAGAATGTGGCATCTTTGTTTCAAAGGACAACATTGATTCTGCAGCTCCGGGAGATGGACATATCTGATCAGAGCACACGGGAGCAGATGAAGGGGGAGGAGGAGAGAGTGGAACACAGCCTGGACCACCAGGCCGTGAGGATGATATTCCTGAGTAGAGTAGCCAGTCCACAGAGAGAACAACATGGCTGGCCCCACTATGAGACATGATGCCCCTCAGTGACCAAGGGCGATACAGAGGACAGCACCGGAGACACAGTGTGGGAATTGCAGCACCTGACCTGATCCCACCACACCGAGGCAAAGCACTGGGGGAGTGCAGCGGAACAGCAAGGGAATGGAGTGGCAAGGTCCCCAGGGAATGCTGAAAGTGGACTTTGGGGCCAGGGCATGGTGCCCCAACAGACTGGACTGTAAAACACTCCTAAGGGCCAACAAATGATCCTTGAACTAACTATAAGCTTTTCTTTCATGATGTGTTTTGTTTTGTTCTTTGTCAGTGGTTTGTTGTTGTTGTTTTGTTGTCTGGTTGTATACTGTTGCTTTGTTTTCCTCTGTCTTGTTTTCGTGCATGTTATTGTCTCCACAGGTCTGTCTGAATAGGACAGGCTGGATGAACTATCTGGAGGAAAAACAACGGGACCGACAGTTCCAGGGGGACTTGGGGTGGTAAAGAAAGCTGATGGTGCCCGGCTATCAAAAGAGATAGTGTCTGGGGTCTTAAAGGCTTGAAGATAAACAAGTGGCCATCTAGCTCAGAAGCAACAAAGCGCACATGGAAGAACACACCAGCCTGTGTGATTGCGTGGTCCTGAAGGGATCAGCTATCAGGCATCAAAGAACAAAAAATCATATCATTGGCTGCACACCTCCATGATATGATCGCCGAAGACAAATGGGTGCATAAGTAAATGTGGCGAAGAAAGCTGATAGTGCCTGGCTATTGAAAGAGATAGTGTCTGGGGTCTTAAAGGCTTGAAGGTAAACAAGCGGCCATCTAGCTCAGAAGCAATAAAGCCCACATGGAATAAGCACATCAGCCTGTGTGATCACGAGGTGCCAAAGGGACCAGGTATAAGGCATCATGCAATATATATATATATATATATATATATATATATATATATATATATATATATATATATGCCACAGTGAATGAAGGGGGAAGTGCAGAGTGGAGACCCAAGGCCCATTTGTCGGCCATTTAGGAGAGGAGATGGGTCAGTCAGGGTTCGATGTAGTACCAATGAAGAACACAGCTTTCCCCCAAATTCTGGATGCTTCCTCCCCCCAACTACCATGATCCGAATTCTACCTTGCAGGACTGGATAGGGCAGAGGTTGTACACTGGTGCATATGGGAGCTGGAGGCACAGGGAATCCAGGGAGGACGATACCTTCAGGACCAGTGGTGTGAGGGGTGATACTGGGAGAGTAGAGGGTGAGTGGGTTGGAAAGGGGGAACTGATTACAAGGATCCACATGTGACCTCCTCCCTGGGAGATGGACGGCAGAAAAAGGGGGGAAGGGCGACTCCGGATAGGGCAAGATATGACAAAATAACGATGTATAAATTACCAAGGGCACATGAGGGAGGGGGGAGCGGGGAGGGAGGGGAAAAAAAAAGAGGACCTATGCAAAGGGCTTAAGTGGAGAGCAAATGCTTTGAAAATGATTAGGGCAAAGAATGTATGGATGTGTTCTATACAATTGATGTATGTATATGTATGGATTGTGATGAGTTGTATGAGCCCCTAATAAAATGTAAAAAAATGTGGCATCATAAATGAAGGCTCATTAACAACCCCTGAAATGCAGATAACACAATCTTGCTTGCTGAAAAGGATATGAAGCCCTTGCTGGTGGATTGCACTACAGGTAACACCTCAACAAAGAAACCCAAAATCCTCACAACTGAACCAGTAAACCACATCAACATAAGTGCAGAAAAGAATCAAGTTGTTAAGGATTTCATTTTCCTTGGATCCATAAACAGTGCCTGTGGAAGCAGCTCTCAGAAAACAACACATTTCATTGGGCAAATGTGCAATAAACATGTTAAAAAAGAGGACTAACATGAGCCTGACCTACCAAATAACCAAACCAAAACAAGCTAAAAAAACTTACTGTCATTGAGTTGATGCTAACTTGCAGAGATCCTGTAGGACAGGGTAGAACGGTCCCTGTGAGTTTCCAAGACTGTAACTTTCCACAGGGTAGAAAGTCTTTCTCTCAGCCTGACCTAAGCCAAAGTATTTTCAATTGCCTCATATGCATGTGAAAGGTAGCCAATGAATCAGGATGATTGGAGAAGAAATAATACATCTGAGTTATGTTCTCAAATAATATTAACTATACTGTGGACTGCCAGAAGAATGAATAATTCTGCTTTGGACGAAGTATAGCCTGAATGCTCCTTAGACTTGAGGGTGGCAAAACGTCATCTCCTGTACTTTGAGCGTGTCGTCAGGAAGGACCAGCCCTTGGAGGACCAGTGAAAATGAGGAAGACCATCAACAAGATGGATTGACACATTGACTCCAATAATGGGTTCAAATGAAGGCAGTGTGGTGAGGATGGCTCAGTACTCCACAGTAATTTGCTTTGTTGTTTTTAAGGTTGGTATGAGTTGGCACTGACCTCAAGGCACCAAAGACCAACAATAGTCTGTCTTGCTCCTTTGTAGTATAAATCTTCCTCTGCTTCAGGCTGCAGACAATTGGTGATACACTTCTTGTAACAATTGGTTAGATTGCATCTTCTAAATTATTTGTTTTTCCTTTTAACTTTTCATTGTGAATTATCAGAAGTTTACAGAGCAGATCATTAGTCTTGTATTCAGTGATTCATACATTTTGCTTGAACTCAATTTCCTACATGTACCATCACGTACTTCATTTTCTCCATGTTTCCTGTTTTCCTTTCTTCTCTCAAACCCTCTGAACATTGTCATTGGGCAGTGGCTCTCAACCTTGCTAATGTTGCCACCCTTTAATAGTTCCTTATGTTGTGGTGACCCCAACCATAAAATTATTTTCATTGCTACTTCATAATTATAATTTTGCTACTGTTACGAATCAGGCAACCTCTGTGAAAGGGTTGTTCGACTCCCAAAGGGGTTACAACCCACAGTTTGAGAACCAATGGTCATTGTGTAAATGCTGCCCTTGTGGTCTTAAATGATTCTATCATGGAAGTAAGTTCAGTTGCAGACCTGAATGGTATAACTAAAAGCTATAGTCTTGGGTGTCCTATTTGTTTCTATCCAACCGATAAGCCTGGTCTTTTGTATGATCTTGAGTTTCAGTCCCTAATTTTCTTCCACTCTATCTAGATCAGCTGGAAGTGGTAACTTAGGTACCACTTAGTTCTTCTGGTCTCAGGTGTTTGGAAGCTGATGTTTGCGTAGCCCATTCGTCCAAAAGACTGTCTTTTGATTTTGATCACTCTTCTTTTCTATGGACGGGAAGAGATCACTCACTGGTTGCACCTTAGATGATCCTCACACATTTTTATAATCCCAGTTGGTACTTGCCTAAGTAAACTGTAGGATGTCTTCTTTGTGACTGTTATGTCAATAGACCTTGGTGTCCTTTGGGCACTATGGTCTGATTTCCCAGGTTCAGGGACTTATTTTTCAAGGAGTTTGTTTAGTGTGTCTCAAATATTCCTAACTTTGCCTCCTGTATACTCTACCACATTCATGGATATACTTGCAACAAAGGTAAACACACATATACAATATCCCCTGGGCTTTTTCTAAATTTAAATATAAATGTAGTGTGGTAGATTCATTCATGTTGCTTTCAGCAGGTTTTTTTAAAATGTGGAGCTGTCTTGTTTGTATGGACATATATATATATATAATAGAAATAGTGATTTATTACCTCAAGGAATTGCTTAGTTTTCTTATATTGAGATATATAAGTATTCTGAGAAAAAAATAAATGTAATGGTTTTTTAAAATCATTTTATTGGGGGCTCGTACAACTCTTATCACAATCCATACATCCATCCATTGTGTCAAGCACATTTACTCATTTGTAGCCATCAACATTCTCAAAATATTTGTTTTCTGCTTGAGACCTTGGTATCAGCTCCTCATATTTTCCCCTCCCTCCCTCCACATACCCCTTCCCTAATGAACCCTTGGTAATTTATAAATTATTATTTTTTCATATCTTACCCACTCCTTTTACCCACTTTTCTGTTGTACATTTCCCAAGATAGAGGTTATATGTAGATCCTTGTTATCAGTTCCCCCTTTCCATATATATATATATATATATATATATATATATATATATATATAAAACTTAAAAATATCATTTCATTGGGGGTTCATACAACTCTTATCAAAAGTATGGATATATATTTTGTTCATTCATTTTCCACGGACTTTGGGGTTACAGTTGTAGGATATTGTGAATAAAGCTGTTATGAACACTCATAGTCAAGATTTTCTATGGACATATGCTTTCATATCTCTTAGGTAAATATCTAGGAGTGTAATGGTTAGGTTTTATGATCAGTCTATGCTTTAATTTCTAAACACTATTAAACAATTTTTTCAGAGTGGTTGCAAAACTCTAAATTCCCATATTCAGTGGATGAGTTCCAGTTTATCCACATTTTTGCCAGTGTTTAGTATGGTTAGTATTCTTAGTCTGAGATGTAATTGATTACTTAATATGGTCCTTCTGGCCATACACACATTTGTCATCCTCTATTTTGTGATGAATGTAGAAGCGAGGCTCTATCCTTTGGGGGAGAACGACTGGGCTCTCTATTCCTGTGAGGAGTTCAGTGTCAGAAACTCACATGGCAGGTCTAAACTGTCCAACAGGGTTGCTATGAGTTGTAATCGACTTGATGACAGTGAGTGGTGTTTGCTTTGGTGCTTGTAGCTATGATCTCACTTTGGAGGGAATTCTCTGATACAGGATTAGGGTGGGATGAATGTTTAGCTCCTACTCCCATTTTCAGGAAGTTCTCTGTTATGGGATTAGGGTGCAATGCATCTTTAGAACCTACTCTCAAAATGGGGGGTGGGTGGTAGGGGCTAGGTAGTGGTAATTCACTGTTGTAATTATATTGCCACACATATATCCTTTTGTCAATTATGTTCTAATTTTTCATACATAGAGCTTTTAATTTTAAGAACTCTAAATATATGTTGTCAGATAAAAAATTGTGCTGTAATTGTTACCCCTAGGCTTTTCATTGTCTTTCAAAAAATAGTTCTTAATTTTGATATCTCATTCATCAATTTCTGAAATGGTTTGTGCTTTTTCTTTTCTATCCAAGAAATCTTTGCTGCCTCTAAAATTTTCTTCCTAACTTTAGATCCCACATTTAGTTTTATGATTCATACCAACTAAATTTTTATAAATTATGTCAAATAAGAGTCACTTTATTTTCTCTCATATGGATACCTAATTCTTCAGCATTATTTGTTGAATAACTTTCTTTTTTTTCTAATGAGCTACTTTTGCACTTTTGTAAAAACCAACGATTGGAGGGTTGGTCAAGAAATATTGCCATCACACCATAGAAACAGCCTTTTCTTTTTCCACTAGAATAAACTTATACTAATTAATTATGTCTGAGCAAGAGCTAGTTTCAGTCACTAAAAAGGTTGAGGCATCAGTCTGAAAACTGCAACATGCATTCTGTTAAAACTGAAACAAGTTTCATGGTGAAATAGGAATGAAAGAATGGTGAAATAATTGATGCTTTTTGAAAAGTTAATGAGAACAATGACCCAAGAAGGCAGCAGTTTACAAATGAATAGCTCATTGTAAGGGATGAGAAGACTGACATTGAAGATAAAAACAGCCAGTGGCAGACTATCCACATTCACATGAGAAAATAATTAATCTTGTTCAGGGCCTAATTGAAGAAAACTGATGATTAACAGAAGGAACAATAGCCAATACCATAGACATCTCAACTAGTTTACCTGACACAAGTTACACAAGTAACTGAGAAAATCAAAGTTGAGTAAACTTTCCACTCAATGATGCAAAAACTATTGTGCCCAGATCAGCTGCAGACAAGAACTGGGGAATTTCCAGGGAAATTTTAAATGAGTTGGATCAAAATTCTGAGGTATTTCTTGGAAGAATTTTAACAGATGAAACATGGCTTTAAAGCATAAAGCAATGACTACCAAGATGTGGAAGGGTCCAAACAAATCAAAAGCAGACTGTCAAAGGGCAAAAACTCACAGCAGCAATATTTTTAGGATGGTCTTGGCATTTTGCATGTTGACTTTCTGGAGGGCTAGATATCATTACGTTTGCTTATTTTGAGAAAATTAGCCAAAGCTTCGGCAGACAAACACCCAGGAAAGCTTCACCCAAATCCTTCTACACAACCTGTCATTGAGTTATTCTGACTCACGACTCCACAGGACAGAGGAAAACTGCCCTTGTGGGTTTCCAAGACAGTAACTCTTTAAAGGAGTAGAAAGCCTTGTCTGTCTTCAGTAAAGTGGCTGGTGGTTTCAAACTGCCGACCAACACACCAACACATAGCTCACTATGCCACCAAGACGCCACAAGCCACCTGTTTACTCCTCAACTCAAACCAGGAAAGCATTGCTAAGGTTTTGAAATAATTAGGCATTTATTTTATAGTCCTGATTTGGTTTCTTTTGACTCTTTCTGCTTCCTGATCTTAAAAGTCTCTAAAGGGCATTCATTTTTCTTTAGTAAATATTGTAACAAAGACTGCATTGGCACGCTTAAGTTCCCAGGACCTTCAGTCCTTTAAGGATGAACTACATAAATGGCTGGTATCATCACTTACAAATGGTCTTGACCTTGATGGAGCTTAAGTTGAGAAAGAAAATTTGCATTTTTAAAATCTTTTAATGCCATTTTCCACGAACTTTTTAAAGTCCCCATATATGTATCATAAAGCTTGCCATTTTAACTGTTTTTAACTATGCAATTAAATGACATTCACTATATATATATTCACTATTTCAAAATATTTTTCATAATCTCTAACAGAAACTTCGTATCCCCTCAAGCATTAACTCATTTCCCCTCTCTACAACCTAGTAATAATTAGTAAACAGTTTCTTTGCATTTGCCTACTACAGATATTTAATGTAAGTGGGAACACACAATATATGTATATGTATGTGTATATATATGTATAGCAACATTTTCTCTATGGCTGTGTAACACTTTATTGTATGCATATCCCACATTTTATTTAATTATTTTGTTGATGTATACTTGGTTGCTTTGGAATGATGTTGTACATGAACAAGTGTCTGAGTCCCCGCTTTCAAGTAATTTGGGCATACACTTATAGGAATGGAACTGCTGCGTCTTTGACTCTTTCCAATGTTTAAGGCTTTGTCTTTTTGCAATGGATAGGACCTCCAGCAAAATGTTGAAGTTCCTATCCTAGGATTTAAGGTCTCATTTTTCATCATTAATTATAGTGCCTATTGTAGGGATTTTTTTATATCTTCTATCAAGTTGAAGAATTTATTTTCTATTCCTCGTTTGTGAAAAGATTTCCCCCCCTCTTAATCATGAATAGGTAATGAATTTTGTTATTTTTCTGAATCTACTGAGATGATCATATGTTGTTCCTTTTTATACTGTAAATATTAGATGTCTCTATGTTCAAGCAATGTCATATTATTGGAATAAGCTAATTTGGTTATATTACATCATGGTTTTTACATGATTTGCTAAGGATTTTTGCATTCATGTTCATGAGGGATAGTTGTAATAATTTTAGACACAAGGTGGCAAAGTTGGTAAATGTAAGCATGGGGCTGCTAACCACAAGTTTGGTGATTCAAACTGCTTAGCTGCTCGGAGGGAGAAAGAAGAGGCTTTCTGTTCTGGTAAAGATTTGTAGCATCAGGAAAACACCGGGAAGTTCTACTGTGTCCTATAGAGTTGCTAGAAGTTGCAATCAGCTTGATGGTGGCAAATATGGTTTGAATGATAGATAGCATCATTTTTGTCAATCAGTTTAAAGACTTTAAAGTCTTTTCTGATAAAGCACCTATGCTATTGATCCTACAAGAAGTTCAATAAGTGGTTTTAGATTAAAAAATAAGCTTTCTGCTCTTAGGAAGCTAAGTATAACGAGTTGAAATGACTAATTGTTTCAGAAAGGCCACTTCACCTTATCTCGATTACATTCAAGTGTAGTCACTATGAGCAAGAGTGGTTTAGTCAGTCTTTGTGAAAATCTACCAAGTTGTGTTCTAAGTATTATTTTTAAAACAAACTTTGTTTTTATACTTATCCATGGTTATGTAAAACAAACTCCTTAGAATTAGAATGTTTTCAATTAGTGAGGAAAGGCACAATACTTCAAATTAAAAATAAGAGAGTTGGTATTTGCCATGACTGTAAAGACACAGTGATTAGTAGTCAATAAGTATTACTCAAAAAATAGAAGATCTTAGGGAACAAGAAATTCTTACGTTCACTAACTTTCCATTTGTAATCACATAAACTTTTCATATCACTTGATCTAATAGGAAAAACTTACTAGGAAAAATATCATTTATTCAGAATGATTAGTGGGACATAAATTTCTAGTTCCAGTTACCTGGAATTGATAATAATAAACCTTTGAATTCAAATACTATTTTAAATAAAAGTTCCTCTGCATTTTCTCTAATGAAGATGGTGATGATTTCTGGTCAGAATCCTTTTTCAACACGTCTTTATGGAAATTAAATTTTTTGGTTTTGTGCCTTAACATTTTTTTGATGACAAATAATAACGTACACCATTTTAAAGAGACACTGTAAAAGAACAAAAGCTTCTTTCCAAATGGTATTTCCTAGGTTAGTTTTATTGCTTAACTACACCACACAAAGAATATTCATTTATCAAAAAGACTTTTAGGCATTTAAATTACTCATAAGAGGGGAAAAAAAAAAAGAGGACCTGATGCAAAGGGCTTAAGTGGAGAGCAAATGCTTTGAGAATGATTGGGGCAGGGAATGTGCGGATGTGCTTTATACAATTGATGTATGTATATGTATGGATTGTGATAAAAGTTGTATGAGTCCCTAATAAAATGTAAAAAAAGAAAAGAGGAGAAAAAAAAGAAAATGAGTAGGGCAAAGAATGTACAGATGTGCTTTATACAATTGATGTAGGTATATGTATGGATTGTGATAAGAGTTGTATGAGCCCCTAATAAATTGTTTAAAATTAAAAAAATTTTTAAAAGAAAGCATAAAAAATTACTCATAAGCTTGGAATACTAGCAATCAAAAGTCTCAAAATGTTATCTAAGTAGTCTGTATTTTATGCTGTAGATGTAAACTTCTAGAACTTGAGCTTTAATATTAGCAGCTGCCCCAGCCCCCATAGTGATAGTGTTTAGCTACATAATGCTCAAGGAGCCCTGGCGGCTCTGTGGGTTAGGCATTGGGCTTTTGAACTGCAAGGTCGGTGGTTCAGATCTGCAAGAAATCATAAAGATTAGCCTCAGGAACGCTGTATGAGGTCACTTTTGAGTTGGAGTCAATTCAGTGGCAGTGGGCCTTCTGTTGTCTAAATAGTGTCTATCTTCCCAAACCAAACCAAACTTGGTAGAACCTCCTCTGTGGGTTTCCAAGACTGTAATTCTTTATAAGAATAGAGAGCCTTGTGGATAGTAACCCAAAGTTTAACCATACTCTACCAGGCTCCTGTGTGTAGGTTTACCTTAGGGTGAACAGTATCTACTTGAAGGGGATAGGGAACTTTCTAAGACACTGGAAATGTTTTATATTTTTAGCTGCTGATGGTATCTCTGCTATGAGCGAGAGAGAAAAAGAAAATTCATGAGGCTTTCCAAGTTTGTGGAAAAATGGAAATAAAACATAATTCAATAACCTTTTGAAATATTTCCATAACTTTTTGAAGCTTCCTTGTATATATACATGTAAACATATATAATGCCCATCACTTCTCTGTCAGTTTATCATGCTGTGGTGGCTTGTGTGTTGCTGTAAGGCTGGAAAGGATGCCTCTGGCATTTCAGATGCCAGCAGGTCATCCAAAGTGAACAGGTTTCAGCAAGGCTTCCAGGTTAAGAACAAAGATCAAAAAAGGCAAGAGAGAAAAAAGATGCGTTGCACTAGGTAAGTCTGCTGCACAAGACCTCTTTAGTGTATTGAAAAGAAAGGATGTTACTTGCAGGACTATGGTGCACCTGACCTAAGCCATGGTATTTCCCATTGCCTCATATGCATGTGTAAGTTGGACATTGAATAAGGAAAACCTAAGGAGAATCAATGCATTTGAATTGTGGTGCTAGGGCAGAATATTGAAAGTACCATGGACTGCTGAAAGGATACACAGATCTGTCTTGGAAGAAGTACAACCAGAATGTTATTTGGAGGGAAGGATGACAAGGCTTTCTCTTACACATTTTGGACATAGTGTTAGGAGAGACCAGTCCCTGGAGAAGGCTGCTGTGCTTGGTAAAAGTGAAAAAGGTCTTCGACAAGAAGGATTGACACATGGTTTTCACCAAGGGCTCCTGCATAGGAACAATTGTGAGGATGGCACAGGTCCCAGCAGGGTTTTGATCTGCTGTACATAGGTTTCTAGGGGTCAGAACAGACTTGATGACACCTAACAACATATATATATATATATATATATATATATATATATATATTTCACCTAGCAGCACACTTAGTATTTGTACACTTTATGGTATGTTATTGGAAGTGCCCACTAATCATGTAGAGTGAGCCACCAATATAACTTTATATATCACTTTGTAAAGGAGAAAAACAAATTAGCTGATGGTCATGGCTTAAGGATCTCCATTTACTGTCTGCTAAATTAACTCTATCTAAAGCTACTACTAAAAAGCCCTTGGGTGGTGTAAACAATTAAAGATCTGTTAACTGAAAGGTCGGTGGTCTGAGTCTACCTAGAAGTGTCTGGAAAGGAAAGGAAAGGTGTGGTGATCTACTTTTGAAAAATCATCCATTAAAAACCCTATGCTGACACATGGAAGATCACCATGGGTTGGAGCTGATGCTATAGTAGCTGGTTATCAGGAAAGATACAGGAATGCTGACAGGTCCACTCTTATACCAGAAATGGTGGCTGGAAAAGCACAGTTTATCAATTTCAACTGTAACTCCTTGCACAAGTAGATCAGAAAACAGTCAAATCAGTTATGCCATGATTATTTGACTATACTATGATATTTGATTTGGGATTATTAATGCCTTTTATCTTTGCATCTTACTGTTTAGGTTTTGCCATTGTATTGCTTGGGTTGCAAAAGACGGGGAACGGAAAAAAAAAGTTAGCTTTGTTACTTATTTTCAACTGTTGTTCTTAGGGTGCTACAAACCTAAAGTTATGACTGTGTAATTTTACATTTATGAATTCTATTTCCTATCTTTTAAGGAAGAAGAGTTGGCTTGCACAAGAAATATACTGACTCTGTATCAATTTTTTTCACTTCTGCTCAGATTGTTCTCATCACCTCTAAAACGCTTGGAAGGATTAGCTGCAAACATCAATACTGTTTGGTAATAGTATTATTAAGCAGATGATGTCATCTTGTTTCTTCCTTTCCCCAAGCTTTTTTTTTTTTGAGAAGAGGGGGGGGGGGCTCCTTTGTGAGTGCGCGTGTGTGGCAATTCTTAAAATGCCAAAACAAAAATCAAACCCAGTTCTGTTAAGTGGAATCCAACCCATAGGGACCCTGTAGGACAGGGTTTTCAAAGGCTGTAAATCTTTCTGGAAGCGGACTGCCACTTCTTTCTCCAGCGAACAGCTGACGGGTTTGAACCGCAGACCTTTTCGGAGCGCTTAACCAGTGCTCAAATACCACTAGCTGACACATGACTGACAACCTTATGCGCCTCCCCGCCCCCACCTCCCCACGACTGTTTGAAATGGGGTAAATACTTAAGCGCTGCAGAACAATAAAATCCAACCAGCAATTCCCATAAAGGAGATAGGGGGTGTGATTAGGTGCTCGCGATGAAAGAAGTTACTGCAAAAATCCTCAAAAATAACGGTTTAGTGGTTTCCTTCTGCAATGGGCACACAGGTTTTGCGAGTATTTTCTCTATTCACTGGCTCCCCGAGAGCCGAGGCGATCAGAGGTAGGACACACCGTCAACGCGTGAGGCAACTGGGACAAAAACCCAGGGCTTTCACGAGGTCCTTTCACTGACCCTCGCTCGCATGGGCTATTGATCATGAAGCCTGTTGGAGAAGTATTGAACGGCATTTGCGTGAGGCTTATCGAGCCACAGGGAAAGAAGATGCGGGAGGGAATAGAAGCTTCTAATAAAAGAAACGCAGCAACAATAGCAGAGGAGCAGCTCTGCCTGGTGACGTAATGGCTGGCAGCAGTCCAGCTTCAGCAGGGCTCCTGCTCCCTCAGCATCCCAGCCCTCGGCACAGCCCCCCGGCTGCCGCTTCGGGCCGCGCCACTTTGCGGCGGCCGCCAGCGCCTTACCTTCGCGGGGCCCGCACACCGAACAAAGGGTGGCTGGGCTGTTTGAAGTTGTCAGAGCACAAACACTCTTCCCTCGTCGCCCGCCCGCCCCCCTCCCCCAAGTCCCTTCAGTCACCAAGTCAATCCCGCTGCTTAAGTTTTGGCGAACACAGGGGGTGCCCAAACAAGCGAGCCTCAGTTTCCCCAGGCTGCTCCCCAGCCCGCCCGCTGCTCCTGAACACCCCCCTTCCACACACACACCCTACACCGCCGGTCCTGCCGCCTTACCTCCGCCAGGTAGAGGTTGAGGAGACAGAGAGTGGAGAACTGGAGACAGGAGGGGAAGCAGTAGAGCAGCCAGTGCGGGAAGAAGTGCAGGTGAGCGGGCGGCCGGAGCAGGGGCAGGGAGCCGCTGAGCGAGAAGGCGGCGGAGAAGAGGGTGGTCCGGAGCGCTGCCCACAGCAGGCAGAGGAAGAGGCAGAGGCTCTGGTAACTCAGCCGCCGCTCGCGGTACAGGAGCAGCCGCCACAGCTGCAGGTAGGCAAAGGCGAAGAGAGCGGCGTAGAGCAGGGCGTGCAGGACGCTTAGCGCCAACTGCACGGAGCCGGGCACCGCGGCGCCCGAGGCGGCAGCGACGGCGCCTCCGCCCTCACCGCCTCCGCCGGGCGTCGAGGGCTCGCGGCCGGCCGCGGGGGCGGCGACGGCGGCGGCGGCCGCGGGACCCGGCACCGGCACCCTCATGAGAGGACGGAGGGCGGCGAGAGAGAGCGGGAGGAAAGGGGTCGGACTGAGTCGCCGTCGAGGCGGAGAAAGGGTTTTTTTTTTTTTTTTGCTCTCACCCCCGAACCCTCCCACCCGCCCCAGTCTCCAACCCCGGGAACAGCCGTGACAGGACTCGGAGGCCCGCGCAGCGCTGCCGCGGCTCCCCCGACCCCGCCTCCTGTCCCCCGCCCCCCGGGGGTCTCGGCTCCTCCTGCTGCGGCTAGACCCGGTACCTGCAAAAAACAACTCTCGGCTGGAGACAATCAGCTGAGAAACCCGAGCATTTGAGGCGCTCGCTCCGCACAGTGGGCTCGTGCCGATTGGCCCGGGCGGGCACGCCCCCTGAGCGCCGCACTCGGACGTCCATAGGCCACAGGGCACGTCGCTCGCGAGCGCCACGAGCTGATTGGCTCTCCGCTTTCTCTGCTTTCTCCCTCCTCTTCACTCCCCACCCACGCTGCTGATTGGCCCGGCAACTGCACGGCCCGCTCGCGCCCGCGGGAGGACTCTGTCGTCGTCTGTCACTAGGGGAGGCTTTTGCTCCTCCCTTTGCGCGTATCATTGGTTGCCGGGCGCCCCCTTCGCGGAGAGAGCACGAGGAGAGGGAGGAGCCTAGAGGTTGTTTTTGCACCGGAGGCTGGCTGGTTTCGGAGAGTGGCTGTCGCCCGGCAGGTAGGTGAAGCCCTCTCCCCCGGTCGGGCGCGCTGGGCCTAGGAAAGCCCTGCGGAGCCGAGCACCACCCTGCCGTCTGTCTCCCGCGTGGCGGCAGCTGTGGGCAACGAGCACCGCCCAGGTCCTTGCCTGCAGGTCTCGGGCAGGTAGGTAGGTGCAGCGCGGGTCCGGCAGGCGCGGGCTGGAATGCCGGCCGGCGCGCGGAGGCACGACTGGCTGCTTTCCGCCAACAAGGACCTGCCGCTGCATTAGCACACCCGCCTCTGGATCCGCTGGAGAAGCATTTTGCTTCCTTCCTTTCTTCATACCCACCCTAGCATGAGCGGCGGGGATAAAGCTTCCAGGTTAAATGATGCCGTGATTTCCCATGACTCTGCCCCAGACCTGAGCCCTACCGTGAGGCGGGGATGAACCGACACTCCAAATGAAAAACTCTTCCTTCCTCCAGAAACACCTCTGTAGGAAGAAGACCAGAGTTAGGATGAAATGGATGTCAAAGCGAGCTGTGAAGAGGGCGGTAGGCGATGCTTTGACATTTAGGATTTGGAAAGATGCAATTGACATACAGAGGGGGAAAGGGCAGAGCAGAACTGTCTGTGAATGTCAAGAGAGGAAGTAGAATAATTTCCTTATTCTTTGAAGCCTTAGTCCCGAATGTGCTGATTGGTGGCGCTATTTCTGGGGTTGAGAAAAATAAAAAATACATGCTATGTTATTACTGTAAAGAAAACAAAGTGAGGATTAATAGTCTCCCAGTGAATCTTGGCTGACACATAACATTGGTTGATTTCCTTCTGTCTTTTTTTTGGATAATAAAATGAGCTGAAGTAGTGCAATAGAAGAGGAAATCTGTTTTCTTAGAATGGATTCCGTATCCCTGTGAAAGACCCTATTACATTTACCTGTGAAACCAGGACCCATCGTTTTCTAACCCTCCATAGTGCTTTGACCCAGGATCGCTGTTCAATCGTTTCTTATCTATTAAATGCCTCACCAGGAATTTTAGTTTGTTTTTGTACCCTAGAATTCAGGACAGTAGTTGACAGAGGCACCTCGCAATGGTGTGTTTTGGATTCTTCATGAAGGCGTGTTGACAAATTGATCAGTATCTAGAACTGGACCTGCTCTGGGCCTCTCTGTCAGATGAGATGATAAGCTGAGCAGGTTGTACAGTGCAGTCCAGAGTAGGGTACACATTGTTGGGTATAGGTAAGACATTAGCAGATCTGTAGCTTGATACTTGTGAATAAACCATTTAATCCTGGGGAAAACAAGTTAGCAGGCCGAATCCTGGGTGGCACACATGGTTAAATGCTGAGGTAAGATCAAAGACAGGCCTGTGATCTGTTTTTGATAGGTTACAGCCTTGAAAACCCTACCACGCAGTACTACCTTACCCACATGGGGTGGTCATGAATCAGAGCTGAGAGTCATCAAGGCCAAAGATCCAACATCAGTGATTTAGAGAACGATCCCACCCTCACTGCAACATAAAGAGCCTCACTTCACTGACTGTTAGAGACAGTGATGAAGGGGGTACATGATTCTTTTCAAATGAGGGTGGAGATCATGATTGTAGTTGAAGTCATTAATTACAGATGGGCGTGTAAGCATATTAATTAAGCTTAATAAAAATCAGTTTTATGATTTCAGACACTTGCCAAAATTGGATCACTCACATTCTCTGACTTTATTCTTCCCTTCCAACTTTTTGTGAGTTGGGTGAAGGTTCAAAGATCAGAACTTCAGTTTCACACTCAGCAGTTCAAATGCATTATGATTTAGTTCATCACATCCCTCTTTCTCACAGTGTCACTGTTTCCCTTCCTCCTCCTTTCTTAACCCTCTGGACTTTGTCCTTGTGGATAAATGCTACCCATTTGATCTTAAATAATACTAACGCAGCCTGAGTTTAGTTTCACGCTTGACATGAGACTGAGGCAATGGTCTTCGGTGTTCCACCAGTGCACTTCATGTTTTGCATCTTGCAAAATCAAAATGCTGAAGGCTTTTGGCCAAGAAATATATTATTTTACCAAGAAATATATTTCTCCTGTTTTTTACTCAGAAATTATATGGACTATCTGCGTAGTACCTACACTAGGGTTTTGCTTGTGAAATTAAGAAAAAAATCTTTTAAAAAGTTTTGGAGCAAAACTAGATCACCTTCTCCTTGCTCTTACATGGTGCAGACAGAGGGTTTTGATTTTCTTATTGCTATCCTTGGGCCCTCAATGCTAAGCTGTGTCGAGATCTAATCAACATTTACTTGTGGCCGGTTCAGTGAGCAGAGCTCTCACCGTTGCTCAGTAGCTGCATTAAACTGTAAGTAAGCTAGTTTTTGACAGAATGTTCTTACCCGAATTTTGTACGCATTTTATGCCCCATTTGCTGCAAAATAACAAAATGTTCCTTTTCCCAGAGAATAGTACCCATAGATCTTAGTATAATTTGTTTAATGGTAACAGTTGTTAATGTCTTCTTTTTCCTGAGAGGAAAAGCCATTAATTTTACGGTTAGTCATAAGGGAACTTTAGACCTATAGAGGGAAAACTAGGCAAGGGTCTCTGTCATGGATTGAATTGTGTGTTCCCCCCCTCGCCCCCCCCCCACCCCTCCGCAAATAAGTGCCAACACTGATTCCCAGTGGTTTGGCAGTTATGTAATGATGTGATTTGTCATTTATGCAATGAAATAATCATCTTCCATGATTTGAATGCTGAGTCATTTGGGGGTTAGAGTGGGATGTAAAACCCATACAGGTCACAGCCCTCGTCCCAATGCAGAGGCAGAAGGACCTGACTAACATTGTGGAAGAAGAGACAGGAGTGGAGCGTGCCTTTCGGTCCTGGGTTCCTGGGTTGAGAACTTCCTAGACTCAGGAGAGACTGATGCCAAGAAACATGGAGAATACTCATGATAGCCAGACCCACAGATACTGAAAGGTGTCAAGGACCTTCGTAAGAGCCGACAGAGAAAGCCTTCTTTAGACCTGGTGCCCTGAATTTGGACTTCGGGCCTCCTAAGCTGTAAGAGTAAGTTTCTGTCCGTTAAAGCCTCCACTGTGGTATTTCTGTCAAAGCAGCACTAGATAACCTGAGACAGTCTCCATGTGCTGCCCCAAATGAGTCTGTCCACATGCAGTGTTTGAATATTGTTAGCCTAGAGGGACAGATTACCTCTAACACAGTAGTCTTCTAAGCATTTAACAATGAACTGTTTTCCAAGTGTTATTGTATGTAGGACCTAATTTCAAAATAGGACTTGTATATAGCTGACAAGGCAGAACTTAAAGAACATTTAAAAGAAATATGATTTGAGTTGCTTAAAGATGCCAAAACTGTTTTGCCATGGTTTAAATAGAAGAGGGTGGAATTCTTGCAGAAAGAATCAGAGAGTTGGAAACACCATCTTCAGATGTGCATAAACCTAGATGGAGGATACATTGGGAAACAATAGCTTCATATTTTGATATCGTTTGTTCAATACATTTCTTTGATTTTTTTCTTAAGGAGCCTTGGTGGCATATTGGGCTACACAATAAACTGCTAACGACAGGTCAGCAGGTCAAACCCACCAGTCCTTCTGCAGGAGAAAGCTGAGGCTGTCTGCTCCTGTAAAGATTTAAAATCTGGGAAACCCAAAGGGGGCAGTTCTGCTCTGTCCGGTAGAGTTGCTATGAGTTGAAATTGACTCGATAGCAGTGAACTTTTTAGAGCTGTAATTTTGTAGCAATACTTATATTGGACTCTCATACTTTGACTATTAAAAGCCTGGTAGCTTGAGTGCACACAGTGGCTGCACAGAAGAAAGAGTTAGTTGATGATCTGCTCCCATAATGCTCTCGGGCTGGAAAACCCTCTGAGAGGGTCCTGCTCTCACATGGGCACTATGAATGGAAATGGGCTCCATGGGCACCAACAATGAACCACCACAGAACTACTTACCAGAGTAACAAGGTCATTTTCCTCCCAAGGTATCCATAACTTAGTTTTGATATTTAGATTTTTTAAAACATGAAGAAAACATTTTTTTCTCTCTCTACTGGAGGAAAAAAAGATCAAGTACCTTCTATATCTTTGGTTTTACTCTGTTCTGAACGATATTCTCATGCCCCAGCCTTCCTCACTCACCCTCTTCTTTCATTTAGCTTAAAGATATTTTTATATGGAGCACATGCTTCTGTGAAATGCATTTTATTTTCCGGGCATGTGAAATGCACAGTCGTCTATGGCTTCTCAGAGGTTAACTGGATTAATGTGAGTAGAAGCCCTGGACACTTTGATTACATGCAAGTAATAACCTTGCAAATCAGAGTGAATAGGGACACATTAGTCCACAAGGCTTTTTCCATTCCCCTGCCATTTTCCATCCTTTTCCCTCAATTTCTGCTACCTTAGAGGTGTTAACTTTAAACTGCTTGTCTTTTTCTTTTGGCATTTACCAAAAACATGGTTTATGGTAATATGAAAGAAGACCTAACACGCTTCCCTCCCCCAACCACATATGTCTTCTAACTGTGGTTGCGATGGTTTTGGTTAAGCCATTATTCAGTGATAATTTTATTGTGACTGTGGAAATGCTGGTCCTAGTTGACAATGCAGTAGTAGTCTTGGCTTAAGTAATTTTTTTAAAGTTCAAATCTTATCAAAGATGCAACGAATTGCAAAGGGTTTGCTATTTCTAACTGTAATCACCATCAATATCTCTTAACTGATGAAGTGCACTTTCCTTCCATATCAATTAGAGATAGCTTATCTGTCTACTGAAATAGAAGATGTGGGGAAGTTTTCAAGCATCAGATGTGTGGTTAGACTTGGTGCTGTAAAATATTTTGAGTGGAAAAGAATTATGTAAATACTAATGCCCAACTTAGTGTTACAATAACTGAGTTGTAACCAGAAAGCGAGGAAACATTTTATACTGGAATCTTTCATTTGTGCTTGGTTACTCAAGTGTTTTAAAAAGCCCTGGTGGTGTAGTGGTTACAGGCTGCACTTCACAAGGTCCACAGTTTGAAACCCCCAGCTGCCCCAAAGGGGAAAGATGGGGAACTTAGAGGGGCAGTTCTACACTGTCCTATGGGGTCACTATGAGTTGGCATTGACTCGATGGCAGAGAGTGTTTTTGTTGTGTTGTTCTTGATGTTAAATGTTTTAGAACTTTAGTAGGTTGAAGTTATTTCTTTCTTATAGTAATGAAAACTATATAATAATAGAGAAAGGAATACATGCATCACTGCACCCCATAGAACATAGAGAAAATAGTATTTTAAACCATCTCCATTAATTGTAGCATTAACATAGGCTAGTTTAAAGTGGCTATAATTTATAAGCAATTTAAATATCAAAGATATGCCTTAATTATATCATTAAACTCATTTTTATATATGTCTCACAATACTCAAACTCTTGATTCATTATTAAACATTGATGGCAAATTTGTTCACTGCTTGATAAAAAACTAGCTCTGTTGCTGTTAGTTGCTGATGAGTTGACTACTATGATTAATTATGACTCAAGGTGACACCATGTGTGCAGAGTAAAATAGGATTTCAACGCTGTGACCTTTTAGAAGCTGATTGCCAAACCTGCCTTCTGAGGTGCCTCTTGGTGAGTTTGAACTGCCAACCTTTCAGCTCGTAGTTGAGTGCTTAACTCTTTATGCTACCCAGATACTACTAAGCTAACTCTAATGAACAGAATTACAGCAAATAGTTGGTGAATAGTCAGTTTCCGTTTTAGCAATACTTGCTCCTTGGGGAAAGGTCTTAGGCGCATACGGATTGTGTACAATGACCAGAGTAAATTTAATGTGATATTTTCCTTAATTCATTCTTTTATTTATTTTTTTCTTTATTCAGAAATTTGATTCCTATTCTTATGAGTATTTAGAAGTAGTTTTGAGTATTCCTATTGCCTGTTTTAGAATAGTGATCCTGTATTTGAAAGATAATGAGTTTTATTTGAAATTTTAAAGAATTTTTAGTATAATGAAATTTTATTATTTTGATGTTATTATTACATAATGCTAATTTTCTAGAACTATTTCCTTTTAAATTCACATAGATCATCAGTAGAAAAATCTGAAAGAAGAAATTTTTCAAGAGAAATTTGAAAGTAAAAGAAGATAAATGACAGTGGGTACAGAGAACAATATAAGGGTAAGTATTTCATGGAAGAAGATGAGAAAAGACTATATAGATCCCAGTCCAGAAAGCAGAAATATTAAAATGAGTTGAAAAAGCTATAGATAGATTTTTTTAGGTCGTAAATTATTTTAATATCCAAATTGTGTGAAGAAATATAAATTGTAAGTATTAAATATGTGTATATTTAGCAAGCATAATTTACTATTAATTGGGACTGAGCACATATTATCATTCCATAGTTCAATCACGTCAAGCAGAATTATGCAACTGTTACCACAACTAGTTTCCAAACATTCATTTTCTTCCTGGACTCCTTGACCTCATCTCCCTGTTTCCTTCCCCTCCCACTGCTGGACTCACCCTCCCCCAAAACCCCTCTTCTACTTGCTGTCCCTTTGATTCATCAATTTTGGGTTTCATATACCGAAACACATAAAAACATGTAACACAAGTTCGTAAAGATGATCTCCAATGGTATAACACCTCTGAGATACAGACAAAACAAAACAAAGAACAAACGAAAACAAAGCAAAAATTCAGAAAATGTTGAAACCAGGTCCGGTCCAGCATGCATCCAAGCGGGGATCACCTGACAGAGTTTTAGTTCGAGTCAGATTTATGCCTTTGGTGTTCTACTCATCTCTCCAGTGCACTCTGTTTAGTAACCACTTTCCTCCCACCCTCAATTGTGATACAAGGAGTTCACCGGAGGCTTATTTCCTCTGTAGCTCCCACAAAGGAATCTTGGCCTCCCACTGTCATCGGTAGCCTTCTGCAAACAAGATTCTCACAATTTAGGCTAATCCCTCCTTCTACTTTGGATTAATTGATTGGCAGTCCTCCAGTGACTGATGATGGTGTACTGCTTCCATGTGGACTTCATTGACATCTCGCTTAGATGGCTGCTTGTTTGGAGACAAGCCTTTAAGACCCAGATGCTATTTTATCTGATAACTGGGCACCATCTAATTTCTTCGCTACATTTTGTGATGATACCTGGATCTTCTGTGTTCCCTTTCTGAGGGCAAGTACTGAGCAGGGCCATGATGTAAGAACAAATTGCTCTTCAGTTGGAGCTACGACAGTGGGAGCTCAAAACCCATTCCTGGATCTAGTCTTTTTAAGTTTATTAATTGAGAGTTAAGACTTATCTTTCCGTAGTTCAGTCACAAGCAGAACTGTACAATTGCTTCCACCAGCAATTTCCAAACATACTTTTTTCCCCTGGACTCTTTAACATCGTCTCCCTTTTACCCCATCACCACCCCTGTCTCCCCCTCCCCACCGAAACCCTTATTCTACTTGCTGTTCCTGTAGATTCATCAATCCTGGGATTCATTTACCCAAAAACAGAGGAACATATAACACAACGTCCAGATGGCTTATATTTTCTTATGCAACCTCCCTCCTTTAGAAAGCATACTCTTAAGTAGCTATCTTAGTAGATAACTCCTAATGTTTGTTACCATCGTTTGGGTTTGTTACCATCATTTGGGTTTGTCTCATAGTAACTCATTGTACAACAGGAGGAAAGTTTGGTTGGTCTTGGCAACAGCCTCACACTCATTCTTATCTCCTAGGGAATTTATCAAGTAAAAAGAATGCAAACATTTAATGTTGTTAGGTGTTGTTGAGGTACCATATATACTTGAGGATAAGCCAACCCGAATATCAACTGAAGCACCTAATTTTACCACAAAAAATACATTAAAATGTGCTGAAAAGCTCGGCTTATACACGAATATATACAGTAATTTTGATTCATAGTTATCCCATATGATAAGCAGTGCTACCTCATAGGATTTCTAAACTATAATCCTTGCAGAGGCAAACTTTATCAGGTCTTCACCTGTGGAGGCGAATTTGAACCACCAACCTTTGTGTTAGCAGGGAACACTTAACTAGTGAGCCATCATACAAAAACCCAAAAACCAAATCCACTGCCAACGAGTTGATTCAGAGTCTTCGCAATCTTAAAGGACAGAGCAGAACTGTCTGGGTGTCAGAGACTAAATCTTTAGTAGGCAGGAATATATTTCACACCTCATAGGATACTTAACTCTTCTGTCAATGATATTAAGTAATTTAAATTTTAACTGTAAGCTCGGGATAGAGAAATAAAATGTTCATTTTAAAAAATTGGATATTTGGGAAGTTAATTAAAAATCCTTCAAAATGATAAGTATAGTATGTTCCGGTAAATGTCTATAAAGTTTGAAATAGTATCGCATTTCCTGGGTGTATTTCATATCTTTTACAAAGGTCAGATATCAGTAGTATCAAATCAGTGCCATTATTGATCATCCCCCTCAATTCTTAACTAGAAATGTTAATGAACTACCAAAATCCAAATGTCAGTAATGTCTTAACTTTCTCTTTTTCTTTTGCAGATTTTACTTCACTTATTGTTTTCACAAATTCATTCAGTTAAACTCTTCTGAACACTAACTCTAGACTAGGTATTGTCCTAGTAGAGACAGCAGTGAATGAAACCGGCAGTATTTCTTGTTCACATATAGAGTCCTGATGATGTTTTCTAGCTTCAGTGTGTTCAGAGTTGGAGTCTCTTTTGTCCTGATGTGCATTTTAACCAAGTCGACAGGAGTCACTGTCCCGGAATTGAGTCCTCAGAAATATTTCAGTACACTGCAACCAGGAAAAGCCTCACTAGCTTATTTTTGTCAAGATGGTAGGTATTTTTAAGATACTGGTATGATCCTTGTGATGTTTATATTGATATTTAATCAATGCGTTTGGTGGATGTATGTGATAAGAGCTATAAGAACTCCCAGTAAAAAATTATTTTCCTTGTGTTTAGTTGGTCCTAGTACAAACTTGATAAGAATTGACTATTAAAAAAATAAAACAGCTGAATTTTATCTAGTTGTTTATAAAAGTATACTTTGGCATATTTTTTTACCATGTAAATGTTTTCAAAAACTTTAATATTAGTAATTCTTTAACACATTGCGTTATCTGTAGCTTAGTTACATTGAATGAGCTGCTGTCACTTGAATCTAATAATTGTGATGGTCACTTTAAGTCCCCATGTCTGGAAAATGTTGTTACTGGAATTAAATGAAATAAACTCACGTTTTTATTAGCCCCTTCATTATTATAATAATTTGTAGTTTAAGATAATTTGGAAAGTTCTGTGTATGAATAGATGTGTTTGGTGCACATAGTGTTAAATTTGGGTGAACACTGAATGCTAGGTTTAAATGAGACATTTATTATCCTATTTATTTTGGAAAGTTATTAAGGTAGCTTATAAAATGTAAAATGTCATTATAGAAATATTAGGAATAAGAACAATGAAGTAATAGGGAAATATGGGTATGAAGCCTAACTAGGTCTGTTCAATTATTTTATTGTTATTTTTTTGTTGTTACTGACTAATTGGGCAAATGAATATTGTAGCTTTTCGATGTTTGCAGACTTGGGCTATAATTTTAACAATTCATTTTTTCCCAAGGGGCATTCAGGATTTTTTTTTAAATTTTAGATTCTCCAAGTATATCTGTCTTTCTTGAAGTACTGAATGAAGCTGTTAAACCTCTCCAAGATTATGGAATTTCAGTCGCAAAGGTAGAAAGATTTTTGTGTTAGTAAAACATTAGTGACATTTTGTAACTCTGTAATTTAAGATTGAGTATTTTAAAATAATGTGTATATTGTTTAGAAAGGTTTCCTAAACTAGAAAAAACTTTTTACACCTTTTTTTTTTAATGAGGAAATAAGCACAGATAGTTTCAGATTACTGTATAGGTTAGAACATATTGAGAAAAGTAGCTGTTTAAGGTTATTCAGTTTAGAGTGTATTTTTATAAACAATACTTGAATTACAAATTCTTTAAATCTGTAGTTAGTTTTTGTTTTTCCTTACATCTCTATGGTAATGGATATCTATAATTCACCTTGTTACTAAATTTCTATTAGTAGACACTGTTACCTATTCCTCTTAGGTGACAGTAGGAGGTATTTTTTCCCCTTTCCTATTCTTCTGAATCTTTGCTGATTTATACTTCAGTTTCTCACATTTATTAAAAAAATTTAAACTATTTTATTGTTACAAAATAAAATATCATACTGTTCAATAGTTAAGTCATTCACATTTATTTTAAGACAAAGTTAAAATAATCCTACTTAAAATCACATTTTATTTATTTTTCCTTCAAAAAATTCAAATGATTTAGACTATTAAGAAAAATGTCCACATCCATCATGAATAGGATATCTTTATCAGCCTTTCACTTAGTTTTTTTAATCAAATTATGCTGCGCATGACATGTATTTCTAAAAGGATAGGAATGCATGATGTGCATTCGAAATGTGTGTCATTTTTACCAACTTTTTTTCTCTATCCCCCAAAATTTATTGTTTTTTTCCTATAAACAAGGACTTTCTCTTACATAGTTATAGTATAATCATCACAATGAGGAGATTAACATTGGTGCAGATCTGTTATCTGATGTATAGATCTTTTTAAAAATTTTTTTAAACATTTTATTAGGGACTCTTACAACTCTTATCACAGTTCATACATCTACATACATCAATTGTATAAAGCACATCCGTACATTCTTTGCCCTCATCATTTTCAAAGCATTTGCTCTACACTTAAGCCCTTTGCATCAAGTCCTCTTTTCCCCCCTCCCCCACCCCGCTCCCCTTCCATCATGAGCCCTTGATAATTTATAGATTATTATTTTGTCACATCTTGCCCTATCCGGCGTCTCCCTTCACCCCCGTTCTGTTGTCCGTCCCCCAGGGTCATTTAGTTTTAACTTTGAATTTGCACTTAGGAAAATTGAAGGAGAAATACCCAGCGATGATAAGTTTTTTACAGTAATACTTTCCTGACATTTGTGTTTACTTATTCTTTCTTAATTCATCAACCTTCTTGCTCTGAGAGATGGCTGTTATACTTCTGGGTCCCCATAGCTAGATTTTACAAAGCAGAAAACATAGAAAGATTAAGTCACTTTGGGTGCCTTACATACACATTGTTAGGTTCAGTTGGCCCCACTGTGATTTGTAGCAATGTGAAAACAACAGAATGAATCACTGTCCAATTCCGTGCCATCCTCCTAAGTTTTTGCTTTGTTTGGGCTCATTGCTGTAGCCACTGTATCAGTTCATCTCCCTGATGGCTTCCTCTGTTTTTCTTGACCCTCTACCAGGCATTTTGCTCTTCTTCAGGACCTGGTCCCTCCTGACAACATCCTAACTTCTAATCAGCACTGTGGTCGTACTTCTTTCAAGACAGATCTGTTCTTCCTTCTGGTACTCCATGGCGTATTCAATATCATTTTCCAAAAGCATAGGTCGAAGGCATCAATTTTTCTTTCCTTATTCGATTTATAATAAGTCCTTCAAGTACTACTACTGTCAAAACTCCTGACATCTGAGATTCAGTCGAAACCAAAATGGGGCATTACCTATCTCCACTAGAGTGACTATGGGAAAAAAAAAAGAAAGAAAACGGGAAGTATCAGGTGCTGATAAGGATGTGGGGAAATTGGAGTTTTCATTCACTGCTGGTAGAAATACAAAATAATTCAGTTGTTATGGAAAAATTGACTGGTTCTTCAAAAGGTTGAGCACAGAACTGCCACATGGCTGGCTCAGCAATCCTAAATCGAGGTAGGTGTGTAGCCACTATATCTGAAAGTAAGAATTCAGTAGAAATTTGTACACCATTGTCCACTGTAACACTCTGAAGTGCTAATGCGTGGAAGAACCTTGAAGACACTATGCTGAGTGAAATAAGTCAGTTACAAAAGGACTATGATTTCTTCTGTAGGCAAGCATGTAGAAGCCAAAGCATATTAATTGAGAGAGGGGAAAGAGGGAGTTATTGTTGTTGCTGGGAGCTGAGTTTAAGTTCATGGTGATGGAATAAGAAAGCGACAGTGATGGTGGGTGCACTGCATGAACATTGAGAGCAATGTAAGTGAGTTATACGGGTAAAAATGTTGAATTGGCAAGTCTTTTGGTATGTATAGTCTTAATCCCCAGCCCCAGTGCACAAACCAAGGGAGAGAAAACACCCAAACTTCCCCAATCTGACTTTTTGCACCATTTTTAACCCCCTGCTATTCATTGCTCAAGGCATCCTTGTGTTTTACCTAGGAAATCACAGTCAACAAACCCAACCCACTATCACTTGCCTCTGGTCCATTCCAAATCATGACGGCCTGATCAGGCAGAGTCTTAATGGTTTTTCAAGGCTATAAGTCTTTATAGAAGCACACTGTTTCATTTTCCTCCCGTGGAGTGCCTGGTGGGTCGAACCACTGACTCTAGTAGCTGATTACTTTAGTCACTGAGCCATCAGGGCTCAGGTAACACAATAATAACCTCCTAATATGCGGCCTTAGTTCTTTCACTCTTGTTCTGGAAGGAAACTCCGTTCCACTGTGAATCAGATCAAGCAGATCACATTGCTACCTTGTTCAGAAAGGCTTCCCATCAGGGTTGGGATAAAATCTAAACTCTTGACCACCGTAGACATTACCTTCCTTTCTGATCTCATTTTCTATCCCTTCGTTCTACTCAGTTGGTTCCTGTTCTACAGAGTATGGTTCTGTTACTTGAACCTGCAAGAAGTGCTGGTGGCACAGGGACTTTGCCCAAACTTTCCCCTCTGCTTAGGACTCATATCTTTTACATATTTATGCATTCATATGAGTCACTCCCTTACTTCTGTCCTTTGTGTGACTGTTACCTCTCAGAGAAGCCTTGACTATCTCAAAATACTGCCACACTGTGCCCTATTCATATATATTTTTTGTATAACAGTGATTATTATTTAATCTTACAGATTAGTAGTCATCTTTAAAAATTATCTGAGACTGTCGATTCATAAGATAACAACATCTTTTGGGGACTTAGCTCCTTGTGCTAGAATAGTGACTGACCTGGTGGTTGATGTGGAGTTAGTTGCTGTCCAATGCCTGGAGGCCCCACGTGTGCAGAGTCAAGCTGCTCATTGGGTTTTCAAGGCCGTGCGATTTGTCTGGGTAGTTTCAAATTGTCCACTTTTAGACAATATTAAAAATACGTTGAATGAAAATATAGATCTTTTGTGATCGTATCAACCATATCCAGTGCTCTGACTTAAAAACTTGAAATTGCATGCTGTAAACCTGACTCTTTTTTGGTTATAATTATGCTCCGAGTTCTAAGTCTAATTTTCTAGTTCTGACATCAATCTTCTGAGTGTCAGTTCTCCTTTTGTTATAAAACAAAAGTAGCTTCCTCAATTTTCTTTCTGCTTCCTGAAACCTATTAAAATTAAATTGAACAACAATAATAAAAAGCTCATTTTAAACAAAAATGAAATAATTTTTCTTAACAATGGTTGGTCATGTTGGCAGCTAAATATTGTCCCCATCTAGAAACCCCTTCATCCTCTTTTTGTCTTTCCTCACCCCCACTCCCATCTTCTCCCTAAGAAAATCCAAACTTGCTGCCAATGAGTCAATGCTGACTCATAGTGCTCCTGTAGGACAGGGTAGGGCTGCCCTGTGAGTTTTTGAGACTAACTCTTCACCAGAATAGAAAGCCCTGTCTTGTCTTTCTCCCTCGCAGCTGCTGGTGGTTTTGAACTGCAGACCTTGCAGATCACAGCCCAACATGTAACCAGTATATTATCAGAGCTCCATCTTTTCCCTAGCTTTGCTGATAGTATTTATGGACAGTCTCTTGCATGAATCCACTATTGTACTTTACTGCTTAGCTTCAGGTGCCAGTCACCCTTGCACCTGAACACCCTTATGTAGAATCCACATAAACTACCACGAGTTGATGTGTCTGCTCTAACATCAACAGGGTGTCAGGTTTGTATTTTACTGTGCGCTGTCCTTACGAAGCAGCGGCTGCTTATGGTTAGAGAGTGCTGCTGGCACTCTAGCCATCCTGCTGGGCTTTGTTACGAAGTAGTGGGAAGAGCAAGAGTTTCCTCTTTGCTTAGTTTCTTCGTACAGTGCTTTCTAGAATTCCCAGTCCAGTGACTTCTGCTGAGACCTTATTCATAACTTTTAGGGAGTATAGGAGGGACTTTAACTGGGCCTGATGCTTATAGTGAGTTCTGTTAGTAAGACAGAGGGAAGCATGGGTGTGCAGTGAGCAATGGGCATTATCTGCCATACCTCTTTTCCGGAGGTATGGAAAGCTTTTGTGGTCCTAATAGGCCATTCATTCACTCTTTTGCTTTTGGAAGCTTTTTTGGGTACTGCCTTAAATACTCGTTCCTCTTCCTGCACCTGGTACTTCCTGCTTTCTCCATAGATTAAACTAAATGTGAACTCTTAAGTATAACTAATGCACTTGGATGAATGAGTAATTATAGAATACCTCTCATGAGAAATTTGTTGTGACCTAGAGATAAGCTGTGAGGTTTAATTCTCCTTTTTGTTTATCTAACCAAAAACCTTGAAATTTAAAAATGTACTTTAATATATATGACTCAAAATTGACTCAATGGTAGTGTTTGTTTTTTAAATAAACATGAGAATTTTTAAAATACATTAAATATACAATGTTCAAATATAATCTTTTAAAGGTAAATTGTGTCCAAGAAGAAAGAGAAAAATACTGTGGGAAAGAAAAGGATTTGATGAAAGCATATTTATTCAGGTAAACTAATAAATAATCTAGTTTGATTGTCAGTGGACAAAAATACAAAGCTCTGGTTCTGAAATACCTAAGTATATAAAATTTCACTGAATTTGCATGAGGTTTTATATAGTGGGGCAATATAAAAGTAAAAAACCTAAGTAATTAACATATGCGTCTGCACTTTAACTTCTCTATTTATAAAAGGAGATAATACTGATTGTACAGGGTTTTGAGACTCTTCTGTGAACTCATATTACTAATTCCTGTTACGTGAATTAAATGTTAGGAGGAAACGTGTCAGGTTCCTATTTGGGTGTGAAAGAAATGTATTCTTATTTGTTTATTTAATGTCTAGGCTGTAGATTCCTCTGCACTTGTGTTTGCTAATATGTTGGGAGCTTCTCAGAGCCTTTCTTACTCTTGAGATTTTGTTCAGAAAGTGGGGAAAGACCCTGTTTCCTTAGGTACCTACTGTTGAGGAAACTTTGTTTTCTCACTGACTGCTCCCTTTTCCAGCCAGTTGGGGGAGTCTGTATGTGACGAGAGGTGGTAGGGAAATTTATTTGGACTCATACTTACTTCCAACTTTTTTTTTCTCACAAAATCTGGGATCTAACCTTTCCAAAGTTGGTATATTTCTTATGAATTCTGTGAATATTTGTGTATTATGTCCAGTACTTTGGTGGGTGCATGGATGCATGAATTAAAACTTTAATGTTAAAATTTACATCTGCTGTGGATAGAGGCATAAATATAGGAGTATATATATGTAAATAGATTCATAGAAATTGAGATAAGGGCCTATGTACATGTATTGATATGGCAATACATTGAGGAAGTGGACAGACTTTGGGCCTCTGCTCAAGTCCTCTCTCAACACAAGAACACTTTTTTCTAACAACCTGGCATTCTGTGATGCTCACCCTCCCAACACAATCTCTGAAGACAAAATGGATGCATAAGCAAAGTGATGAAAGCTGATGGTGCCTACCTATCAAAAGCTATAGTGTCTTGGGTCTTAAAGGCTTGAAGTTAAACAAGCGGCCCTCTAGCTGAGAACAACAAGCCCACCAATCTCTACAATCATGAGGTATCAACAGGATCAGGTAACAGGCATCAGAAGGCTCAAAATAAACAATCAAACAAAAAAACATGTTGAGAATGAGAGGGGTTGGAGCAGAGGCCCAAAACCCATCTGTGGACAATAGGACATCCCTTCACAGAAGGGTCACAAAGAAGGGATGAGTCAACCAGGGTGCACTGTAGCACCCATGAAACACAGTATTCCTCTGGTTCTTTGATGCTTCCTCACCCCCCACTATCATGACTCATGACCCCAGTCCTGCCTTTCAATTCTGGCTAGACAGGAGCATGTACACTGGTACAGATAAGAGCTCACGACACACGGAGTCCAGGTCAGAAAACCCTTCACGAACAGAAATGGGAGTAGTGATACCATGTGGATAGGGGGAAGGTGAGGAAGGGAGAATCGATTGCAATGATTGATACATAACAGCTGCACCCCACTCCCACCCCGAGGTGGGGATAAACAACAAAAACAGGTAAAGGGAGAGAGCGGTTGGTGTAAGATATGAAAATAATAATTTATAATTTATCAAAGGGTCATGACGGTGGAAGAGTGGGGGAAGGAGGGAAAAAACAGCTGATACCAAGGGTTTAAATAGAAAGTAAATGTTTAGAATATGATGATGGTAACATGTGTACAAATATGCTTGATACAATTGATGTATGAATTGTTATAAGAGCTGTAAGAGCCCCAATAGAATGATCTTAAAAAAAACAAAAACAACACCAAGCCAAACAGCTTACATCCTCGTATACTACATAGACAAGTAGAGAATGCAAAGGAGTTATTTTTCTAATGCATTTTTTAACTTTCCATAGGGGCACCATACTACTCAGAGAATTCCCTCCTGATACCCTGTTTGATGTGAACGCCGTCGTTGCTCATGTTCTCTTGTAAGTACCAAAGGGTCCCACTCATTTGTTATATATCTGTTGATTTTACTTAAATATCTATAATCTGGTAGAGTATTTTAGAGTTTCTGTACTATATTTCACATAAATTATTGACCTATCTCCCCCAAAATCTATTTGATTCTGACGCTTGGCAACCCAATGTATGTCAGAGTGGAACTGAACTCTATATTTAGAAGTAGATTACCAGGACCTCCCCCCCCTCTCCTCATCCCCGGCATCTCTGGGTAGATTTGAACTGGTAGCTTTTTGATTAACAGCCATTTGCTAATTGACTGCTCCATTTATGGTACTCCTCCCCCCAAATAGAGGGTCTATGATTTCTTTAATAGCATACAGAGACATACAGACACAGCAGGTGCTGTTATACAAAGTAGGAGATGACCTACTATACCAAAGTAGGAGATGAGCACAGCATCAATGTCAGGGGAAGCCAGCCCCTAACACATCATTACGGGTCCGGTAGGTGCAATTGTACAGCGATAATAAGTAAAGATCATAGTAAAGTTATAGAGAACATGAGAGATAGAAGTGAAATATTGAACTAAATGGAGTCAGACACGATTCATGGTAGTATGCTCACCTCAGCCCCACTTGGTGGTCCATGTGGAGGGAGAGAGAGAGATCTTTAATGCTAGCCCAGGCCTTTTATATTCTCTGGGACATGCAAGCTCCCTAATTACAGGTAAGGACATACGTCACTGGAAGGGGCTGTCCTATAGGTAATACAGTGATGAGAGGGCTGTGATCTAGGGACATACACGCAATAGGAAGAGGAGGGATTGGGGTTATACATGTGACAAGATGGGCAGATCCTAGGTTTAGGATAGTGGTTTAATTTTGACCTATTTCCTAGATCTCCATAGGAACCATTAGCAGTAGGGTGTCAACCCCACCTACTGGAACCAAATAGATGACTTCAGGCCTGTCCATTGTCTTTAACAGCAGGGAGTGGGGCCTACTGCAGTCTGGCAACTGATCGCCCTCAGGGAGGATGCCTGTGAGCATCTGACCCCCCCCCCCAATCAGATAGTTGTTTTATCTGTGAAGAGATGATATGAAATAAAAAGATCATCTTCATCACTGTCGCTGGGTTTTCTAAAAACTTGGCTTCATATTTTTATCCCAGTCTGATTATTTTCTGAAGTCTGTTCCTGGTAAGTGCACAAATAGTTCCTGTAGTTTCAGTACATACGTGTGTGCTTACTGAGACAAGCCAAAATCCAAACCCTCTGCCATCAAGTCAATTCCAACCCACAGTAACCTTATATAGGATTTCTGAGGCTGTAAATCCTTACTGGAGAGGTAGCCTCAGATTTCTCCTTCAGAGCAGTGGGTGGGTTTGAACCACCAGCCTTTTGGCTAGCAGTCCGATGCTTTTCCAACAGTGCCACCATGAAGGCTTTCTGAGAGACAGACTGGGTCAAAGTTTAATTTTTCTTGATGGTGTCTTTAGTGCTAGGGTTCAGGATTTTCCTGTAATCTACCCCTGCTGAAGCCTGCTATTCTGTTTGCTGACAGAGGTAGAAAGTAGAAGCCCTCTTAAGGACCCAAGTTCCCATGGGCGTTTCCATTAGCATTGCTGAAGCTTTTGTTGTCCAGGAAGACATTTGCTGACATAGATTGGCTTTGTTTTTAAAATGCTGTCACTTCCCTTTTCCTTCTTTCCCAGCCAATTCTTATAAAATTCTCATAAAAATTGAGTGAAGGTTAAACTACATAAAACTCAAAATTTACAGGTGAAAACTTGTGGCTCTTATTTTGCAGATGGATACTTTTAAATATTTCAATCCCAATAATATAGTAAGGAAAGATTTTTAGAAATCCCTGACAACTCTAAGCCCTGAGGGCTGTAGATTAAAATGCAAATTTTTACCTGATGAATGAAAGATGACCTTTAGAAGATTTGGGATTAAGAAAAAGGGTAAGACTTTAGAAAGAGAAGTAAAGTAACAGTCTTTTTTTTTTGGATTATCATATATCTAACCATTCTGAGGCCGAATCAGTTGCAGGCATAGGAGATTGGGGTACATTAACCTGAAAATGTTGATTGGGAGGTTGTACAATACGTAAAATTTACTGATGATTTGTTTCTCTACCTTACCTTCCATTGTGTGATATATGAACAGTTTTAAAATGTTTAAATCATTTTATTGGGGGCTTGTACAACTCTTCACAATCCACACATACATCCATTGTGTCAAGTACGTTTGTGCATTTGTTTCCCTCATCATTCTTTCTACTTGAGCCCTTGGTATCAGCTCCTCATTTTATAAATTATTATTATTTTGTCATATCTTATATCATCTGATGTCTCCCGTTACCCACTTCTCCTCTGTCCGTTCCCCAGGGAGGAGGTTATATGTAGATCATTGTGATAGATTCCCCCTTTCTCCCTCACCTTCCCTCCACCCTCCCGGTATCGCCACTGTCACCACGGTCCTGACGGGTTCATCTGTCCTGGATTCCCTGTGTTTCCAGTAGATATATGAACAGTTTCATCTTTTCTGATCACTAGTATTTCTCACTTTTAAGTTGTTACAATAATTATAGCTTCATGAGATTGTTGTGATGATCAAATACGGTAACTCATGAAAATAATATACTGAGTTTTACCCAGTATTCTGCAAATTTTAGCAGTATTTTGTGTGTGTGTGTGTGTGTGTATGAGAGAGAGAGAGAAGCTGGGAGTTTTATTTTTCAGTTAATAAAAGAAAATAATCTAAATTCAGGTATTTACTTTTGGTTTTGGATCACAGACAGTGCTAAGAGAAACAGGTTCATGTGAATTCCTGGTAGGACAGTTGGTTGGGGATATTTACCTTTAGGCAACACTTGCAAAAAAAAAAAAAGATCTTTCTTTTTAACCTGGTCATTGTTGACTCTTAAAGTCATCAAGTGAGGCAATAGGGAAGATTAGCCTGTACTGTAAGAAACAGTAAAATCTCATGAACTATTAAGGTATGGTCAGTCTTGTGATCTGATATTACTGGTATGTCAGACAATGGAAGGGTTCTTAAAGTATGTTAAGGACTTTAGTATTGTAGGGATTCTTTTAAAAGAATTCATTGTCACCGAATCTATCTCAACTCAGTTTCTGCTTAACATTTCATTCTATAACACATAGTTTGAGCCTGGGTATTTAGTTTTTTCAAGTATAATTTCCATTTTATTTTTTAAGTTAGTTTTTTCTCTTTTAAGGACTCAATATCCTTGGTGGAGGTAATGGGGCAGTATCTGTAGGATTAACTCAGGGTGGGGTTATAGTGTCCTCCGTGGCTTCATCAGACAGTGCCTGTCCACCTCTCTGTGACTGACACAACGCACACAATAATATAGTGTCACACACCATTTGGAAAGCATGTGTGCATTGAGGACACTCACTTCAGAAATGTACCTGATAATGGGGCCTCTACTATGTTTCAGATGGTGAACTACTTTTTTTCTAAATGTACTTTTATAATTGTAACTTAGGTCAGGGATCTACATTTCAGACCATCAACTCTGCACTCAACAATTCAAACCTCTCATCAATATCCAACCCTATATTCCACCCTACTCCACTTCCATAATTCTCCTTTAACTCTTTTTTTAAAGTCCTTTTATTGGAGGCTTGTACACCTCTTACCACAATCCATACATACATACAGTGTGTCAAGCACATCTGTACATTTATTACCCTCATCATTCTCAAAACATTTGCTTTCTACGTAAACCCTTGGTATCAGCTCCTCAGTTTTGCCCTACCTACCCCCTATCCCTCATGAACCCTTGATAATTTATAAATTATTATTATTTTGTCCTGTCTTGCATTGTCTGACATCTCCCTTCACCCACTTTTCTGTTGTCCAGCCCCCAGAAAGGAAGTTACACCCTCCCAGTATTGCCACTGTCACCACTGGTCCTGAAAGGTTCATCTGTCCTGGATTTCCTGTGTTTCCATCTCTTATCTGTACCAGTGTACATCCTTTGATCTAGCCAGATTTGTCAGGTAGAATTGGGATCATGATAGTGGTGGTGGGGGGGGAGGAAGCATTAAAGAACTTCAGGAAAGTTGTATGTTTCATCAGTGCTACACCACACCCTGACTGGCTCTTCTCCTCCCCACAACTCTTCTGTGAGAGGATGTCCAGTTGCCTACAGGTGGGTTTTGGGTCCCCATTCCGCACTCCCCCCAATTCACAATGATGTGATTTTTTTTGTTCTTTGATGCCTGATACCGGATCCCTTCGACACTTTGTGATCACACAGGCTGGTGTGTTCTTCCATGTGGGTTTTGTTGCTTCTGAGCTAGATGGCCACTTGTTTACTTTCAAGCCTTTAAGAACCCAGACGCTCTATCTTTTGATAGCCTGGCACCATCAGCTTTCTTCACCACATTTGCTTATGCACCAAATGGTGAACTTTTTAATGACCCTGTCTCCGGGCTGAACATGCTCATGATCCTTTTTGGCGTGACCATCATTTCTCCTTCCTTTTTTAGTTATCTCGGAAGTGAGGACCTGAGCGTGCTGGGCATTCTTTAGGAGATGTTACTGTAGAACTTATGGGAAAAGCTATTTTTTGGAGTTACTTTTCTCAAGTAAAAAAGATCAAGACTCTAACTCACTCTCTCACTCTCTCACTCTCTCACTCTCTAACTCACTCACTCACTCACTCACTCTCTAACTCACTCACTCACTCACTCACTCACTCACTCACTCACTCTCTCTCTCACTCACTCACTCACTCACTCACTCACTCTCTCACTCTCTCACTCTCTCACTCTCTAACTCACTCACTCACTCACTCACTCACTCACTCACTCACTCTCTAACTCACTCACTCTCTCACTCACTCACTCACTCACTCTCTCACTCACTCACTCTCTGACTCACGCTCTCACTCCCTCCCATAAAAAAAAAAGATCAAGTAGCCTACAATTATAAACATAGGGTCAAGTAGACTACCATATATATATGTTAACATTCACTTAGTTCATGGCCATATATTTTATCTACCGTAGTGGCTATGATTGGAGATTCTCAAGAAAGCATAGCCAGCAAAAGGAGAGCTTTTCTGGTGGGGAGGAGTAGGCCTTAGGTCAGAGTGTTCCCAGGTCATTTAACTCAATAAGAGAATTAAAATTTCTGTCAAGAGTTCATGAGGGAGGGGGAGGCAGGGAGGGAGGGGAAAAATGAGGAGCTGGTACCAAAGGCTCAAGTAGAAAGAAAATGTTTTGAGAATGATGAGGGCAACAAATGTACAAATGTGCTTGACCCACAAGGTATGTATGATGGATTGTGATAAGAGTTGTTTGAGTCGCCAATAAAATAATTTTTTTTGAAAGAGAATTAAAATTTCAAGCAGGTGTCCTTCAACCTGATTTTGTCAATATTTCTCTTTGGGAGAAGCAGCCCAGACTTGTGGAATAGATCCTAGAGATCCTTAGATGCCCTCATATTATGGAAATTAATATATTTTAAAAATATATTAGGGCTAGAAGCCATTGGGGAAAATCACAGAGATCGTTAGATGTTGAATGTCATTAGTTCTGATTATTATTACTTCGTGGATTATGACTATTTAACGATCTTTGGATGTTAGGCATTATAACCTCTCTGGGCTTATGACCTTATTTTGTAAAACGGGTTAACATGATAGTAGCAATCTTAGATAGTTGCCATAAAGATGAAACCAGACGGTGCTTTGCACAGGGCTGTTCGTTAGAAGCCCCAGCATCTGGGTCTGACTGGTTTTAACAAAGGATTCAGAGTGGCCATAGAAAATCTCAGGCATAGAAGAAGCACTGGATGACTGGACGAGAGACTGTCCAGCTTTGGATTACAGTGAAAACCACAGCACAAGACGAGTTTGGAGAGAAGGTGCTGCATTATTTAATTAATTTTAAAAAGCAGTTTTATTGGCACTTCACATATCACACAATTCAATGGTTCAATCACAATAAGAATAATTTCACATTCATTACCACAATCAATTTTAGAACATTTTCTCCCCCACCCCCACCCCATAGTTAAATCACTTTTAAATAGAGTTGTGTAATCACCATCAGTTCTAGAGAATGCTCCCTTCCCCCTCCCACGTACATTGTTTGCTCATTCAGCCCCCTCAGGCCCTGCATTATTGCTGAGTGTTGGATGCCACAGTTTGTGTTGCCTGCGCCCAGGGAGGGGCTACCCTTTATATTGTTGCTGTTTTCTTTGAAGCTGACTATTAATTGCTACCCCTGCTTCTTAAACTAATTCTTTATAACATCCTTGATGGTTTGCATCACTAGCTCCTGGCTCATATTTTCAGGAAAGTGATTCTGGGCCTTCCAACAGGGAGTCTGGATAAGCAAGTTTGTGGTATTATTAGCTTCTATACTAGAACTTAGAAAACTAGGCATCTCCAAAGCAAAACAAATTCAGAACTGGGCAGCCCCAAATTGACACAAGATGCTTAGTACTATGATTGACATGTGGTAAATGCTCAATACATTTTGGTTTTGCATTACCCATTTTTGCCAGTCTTTATTGAGAAAAGTAGGTTAGGGAGTTGTCTACTCCCTGATTTGATTTTTGAAACAAGTAGGCTAGAGGTACAGAGTAAATAAAGGTAAATGAGTAGATGTAATTTCTAATCCTAGAATGTTTGTAATTGTCTAATTGAGCTCACTAGATAGTATATTTTCAGACAACTCAAGAGTAATGCTGAGCCTATTATCCAACATTTATAAGCACCTACCAGCCCAGATGGTCACTGCAACTCCATTACCAGTTGTTAATTCTCTCCCTTTCATCTGGTTAGTAATAATATAGTTTAGAAAGCTCTAGCCTTAGTGTTAGAAGACTTGGATTTGAATCTCCACTGTCTGGGACATATCTCATGGACTGTTTTCTCTCTCTTTCTCTCTCTCTCTGTCTGTGTAGAAATAAGACCTACCTTCTAAGAATATTTTTGAGAATTTAAGTGAAAATACCTAGCGCATAGTAAGTACTGTTTAGTGAATATTTATTTTTAAAAGACTTTGGAATTATAGGAGATCAAATTGTACATTTAAAATTTTGAAGCATTCTAGATAATAGTTTTGCCCATGCCATATATTGGGACAGAACTTTTAGGGTGTTCATGAGGTCCAAATGTTTTAATTAATACAAAGGTGCCATTTGTCTTTTGGTCTTTGACTTTCCCAGGAGTGCAGTTTCCAGAGGCAATGTTGCATGTGATGTCACAATAGTTTAAGTACAGAAGCAGATAAGATAATCCATCTGTTTTATATTTAGTCCAATATTAAAGAGATGTGCAAAAATATAAAACAACCAGCTTCTATAACTCTTCTCACTAAACTTTAACATTGTTTTTAAAATAAAAATAATCCTTAACAATAAACAAGTGGCCGTCTAGCTGAGAAGCAACAAAGCTCACGTGGAGGAAGCAAAAGAAGCACACCAGCCTGTGTGATCACGAGGTGTCGATAGGATCAGGGATCAGGCACCAAAGCACAAAACATCATATCATTGTGAATGAGGGGGAGTGCAGATTGGGGACTCAAATCCATCTGTAGGCAACCGGACGTCCCCTTACAGAAGGGTTGTGGGGAGGAGAAGACGGGTAGTCAGGGTGCAGTATAGCACCGATAAAACACACTACTTTCCTCTAGTTCTTGAATGCTTCTTCCCGCCCAATATCATGATCTCAATTCTACCTTACAAATCCGGCTAGACCAGAGAATGTACACTGGTACAGATAAGAACTGGAAACACACGGAATCCAGGAGAGATAAACCACTCAGGACCAATAATGAGGGTAGTGATACCAGGAGGGTAAGGGGAAGGTGGGGTAGAAATACAAGGATCTATATATAACCCCCTCCCTGAGGGATGGACAACAGAAAAGTGGGTGAAGGGAGAATCAGACAGTGTAAGACATGACAAAATAATAATAATTTATAAATTATCAAGGGTTTGTAAGGAAGGGGAAAATGAGGAGCTGATACCAAGGGCTCAGGTAGAAAAAACATGCTTGACACTATGGATTGGGATAAGAGTTGTATGAGCCCCCAATAAAATGATTTAAAAAATAATAACATTTAAAAATATCTGTTTTCTATATTGGCAACTATTGATAGATAAAATCTTCCTAAATTCCTTGAGAACCTCAATAAATCTTGAAGATCTGAAGAGTCCCTGAACCAGAATCTTGAGAACTTACGTGTTAGGGAAAAGTGCTACATTTTCTGGACAGGGGAACTCGGATTGGCTGATTTCAGAGATAATTTAGTAGATATGGCACAACTTTCAAAAATCCAGGTTTAGAATATCAGAAATATTAAATATTTCAAGGGTAAGTAAAAAAGTATTGCTACTATAGTTCAAGTTCAGACATTAACGGATTATTTCGTTTCCTTAGTCAGATCTGCTTAAACATATCTCTGCAATCAGAGGATGGGTGCAGATAAGTTCTCTAAGTAATATACTTGTCTTAGTCTCATTAGAATATCTTTTTTTAAATTTGCAACTGGAGGATTTATTTCATTAAATGCTAGAGACCATATTGATACATTCAACACTGAACAATAGGAACCTTAAGCTACCTCTACCTTTTAAACATTCAGGATATTCAGGATCCAAATATAATAAAATGAAGACTTATTTAAATTGTATTTCCATTTATACATCAAACATTATATCTTTGAGCCTACCAAATTTATGATTATCTATTTTAAAAAAATAATTAAAAGGACAATTAGAATCAAAGGCATAGTCGTATTTGTGTAGGTCCATGTTGATGATGACTGGTTTTGAATTCATGTAAGTATCTGTAATTGGCCAACGTAAACTAAGATGATGGCGGTGGACCTTGATTAAACAGCCATCGTTGCAGTGCCGTACAGTTCCTTCAATTCTGCCCTCCCTGCAACCTTCAAACCATGACAACAGATCATTGTGGTCCAATGTCTGCAGATTTCTCACTTGGAATGCTCCATGTGGAATAAGAAGATGTAATGAATGCTTCTTGCTTCCTAATCCATATGGGTTTCCATTAATGTTTGTCCCTATAAGTTCCAGTGTTTGTTCCAGCAGATCTGATAGTGATACTGCACTAATTTCCACAAGTTCTGGATCATCAGGATGATGCTTCAACACCAGAGCAATTTGAAATTCTTAATTAACTACAGAAGAATGCCAGCAATATTGTTTGTTGTTTTTCTCTACTGGTACCCAACCAGGAATGTGTCCATTCTCATCAGGGACAGGTTTTCCATTTAACAGTTCTATTTCTTTCACTGGTAGCCAGTACTCTGGAACAGACTTGAAGTCCTCCTCAACATTCCACAAAAGTTCTTTTGAATATTTTTTAGAATGTTGAAATTTTAAAAATCTTTTTTCAGCTTGTTTGTTGGGTTTTCTGTCTAGCCTCACCCAAAGATGTGGTGGGCCTGATGCTCCCCCTGGGCGGAGGGCTCCTCTGCACGGAGCCCAGGCGCCTCATGGCGGGCTCAGAAGGCACTGGGAGAAAATCACCAACTCGTAGCCACCGCACCCTCGACACTCCAACTCGCGCAGCCCAGCCGGAAGGCTCATTAGAATATCTTAAAAAACAAACAAACAAAAACAATGGTCCAGCCAAAACAAGGACTTCTGAGGGAGCCTAGTTAAATTCAAGGCATAGAGGTCACAGATTAATTATATTGAGTGTTTTTTAAGATTCCAATCAGGTCAGATTAGTATATTTTCCTGAAGGACATAGAATGGATGGGGGTTATTACGAAGAAGTTTTAAGAAATTGAAAAAAAAAAAAAGGAAGACTACGTTGATAAGAAAAAGGCCTGGGAAATTGTGCCAAGCAGTTTTTTTTCCATCACACAAATACACCTGCTCATTCTTTGACGGTAGCAATGGCTGTCCTATGAGAATTTCATTTGGAAAACCTACTCTAAACAGCTTATAGCACTGTTCTTGCCCCTTCAGGCTTCTTTTTTTAAAATCATTTTTATTGGGGGATCATATAACTCTTATCACAATCCGTACATACATCAATTTTATAAAGCACATTTGTGTATTCATTACCTTCATCAATCTCAAAACAATTGCTCTCCACTTAAGCCCCTGGAATCAGCTCCTCATTTCCCCTCTCCCTTTCTCTTTGTGCTTCCCCGCACCCCCGCTTATGGACCCTTGATAATTTATAAATTATTATTTTGTCATATCTTACTCTGTCCGATGTCTCCCTTCACCCACTTTTCTGTTGTCCATCCCCCAGAGAGGAGGTTATATGTAGATCCTTATAATCGGTTCCTCCTCTCTACCCCACACTCCCCCCATTCTCCCGGTATCTCTGCTCTCACCACTGGACCTGAAGGGATGATCCATCCTGGATTCCCTGTTTCCAGTTCCTCTCTTTACCAGTAAGCATCCTCTGGTCTAGCCAGATTTGTAAGGTAGAATTGGGATCATCATAGTGGGCAAGGGGAGGAAGCATTTAGGAACTAGAGGAAAGTTGTATGTTTCATCATTGCTATATCGTACCCTGACTGGTTTGTCTCCTCCCCATGACCCTACTGTAAGGGGATGTCCAGTTGCCTACAGATGGGCTTTGGGTCCCCACTCCACACTCCCCTTTATTCAAAGTGATACGATTTTTTATCCTTTGATGCCTGATACTTCATCCCTTCGACACCTCGTGATCACACAGGGTGGTGTGCTTCCTCCATGTGGGCATTGTTGCTTGTGAGCTAGCTGGCCACTTGTTTACCTTCAAGCCTTTAAGACGCCAGATGCTATATCTTTTGATAGCTGGGCACCATCAGCTTTCTTCACCACATTTGCTTATGCACCCATTTGTCTTCAGTGATCATATCTGGGAGGTAGCACACAATGATATGCTTTTTTGTTCTTTGATGCCTGAAAGCTGATCCCTTCGGCACCTCGTAATCACACATGCTAGGGTGCTTCTTCCATGTGGGCTTTGTTGCTTTTGAGCTAGATGGCCGCTTGTTTACCTTCAAGCCTTTAAGTCCCCAGATGCTATATCTTTTGATAGCTGGGCACCATCAGCTTTCTTCACCACATTTGCTTATGCACCCACTCTGTCTTCAGCAATGGTGTCGGGAAGGTGAGCATCATGGAAGGCCAGTTTAATAGAACACAGTATTCTTGCATTGAGGAAGTACTTGAGTGGAGGCCCAATGTTCATCTGCTACCTTAATACTAAACCTATAAATATTTGCATATAAATCTATTTCCCCATCTTCATATCAATATATTTACATATGTACATGCCTTTATTTAGACCTCTATAAATGTCCTTTGCCTCCTAGCTCTTTCGTCCATTTCCCTTTAATTTCCTCTTGTTCCACTATCCTGCTCAGCCTTCATTTGGGTTTCAGTAATTCCTCTCGGTTACATTACCCTTGATCATGCCCTACCAGGCCTCCTACACCTTCCTCACCACTGTTTTGGATCACTTGTTCCCTTGTCCCTGGGTTTATTAGCAACGCTTCCTCCCCTCCCCCCTACTCCCTCTCTTCCATGCCCCCTGGAACTTTCTGTCTCGTCAAACTTCTGTTTAGTCCCCCAATTCAAAGAACATTTCAAAGGAACACAATTTTGAGTCCCTTTAAGATGTCAAAACTTTCATTTTGATGTGGTGTAAATTCAGAAGCACTGAATTTTTAAAGGGAAGATTAGAGAGATGGAAACATTGCTTTCAGAGGTGTATAGACATTTATGAAAGGTATGTTGAGAAAGCAAGAACTGGGAACCAATAGAGAGGTCAGCAGGGCTGACCCCAATCCCAACTACGTGGGTACTCCCTACCCTCCACCCCAGAGGAATGCATTTCAGAGGACAACACTAGAGCTGCAGCTCAGAAAGTGGGGCGCGTCTGATGAAGAGCGAACGAAGAGAGGGGAGGGTAGAATACACTCGGCCCACCAAGCCCTGAGAACAGTCTTCCGGCTCAGAGCAGCCAATGCACAGGGAGAATCACAGGGCAGCCCCATCACGAAACAGGGCAACGTGTCCCTCACTGACACATAGTGCTGAGGGGACAGCGTTAGGGACATGGTGTGGGAGATGTGCCCAATCCGACCCCACTGAACTGGGGTGAATACTAAGGGTGTACAGCAAGGGGAGCAAAGTAATGAAGTCTTTGAAGATTGCCGAGGGTGAACGTGGGGTCCAGGGTGTGGCACCCCAGCAGACTCAACTGGAAAACACTCATAAAGGTTAACGGACAGACCTGGAACTGTTTGAGGGCTTTTCAGTTTTTGTTGTTGGGTTTTCTTTTTCTCTTTATTTTGTTGTATTAGCTGCTGTTGATTTATTTTTTTGTTTTCTTTTTTGGTTATGTTTTGCTTTGCTTTTGTACGTGTTATTGCCTATGCATGTCTATCTGGACAAGATAGGTGGGATGAACAATCCGGAGGAGAGATCAATGAAGCCAACGGTTCCAGGGGAACACAGGAGAGGATGAGATAGAGGAAAAGGAGGAGAGTGCTCACAAACCCAGGGACAAGGGAAGAATAAGTGATCTATAATTGATGGCAAGGAGGGAATAGGATGCTGTGGGTGGGGGCTCGATCAAGGGCCATCTAGCCAAGAGGAATTACCAAAACCGAATAAAGGCTTAACATGATACTGGGATGGGAAGAAAGTAAAAGGAAATAGAGGAAAGAACTGGGAGGCAAATGACATTTATAGAGGTCTAAATACTGGCATGTACATATGTAAATACATTTATATACAATGATGGGAATAGAGCTATGTACATATATTTATTTATGAAGTATTATGGTAGCAGATGGACATTGGGCCTCCACTCAAGTACTCCCTCAGTGCAAGATCAATTTGTTCTACTAACATGGCACTCTGTGATGTTCACCTTCCCTGACACAATTGCTGAAGACAAAATGGGTGCATAAACAAATGTGAAGAAAGCTGATGGTGCTTGGCTATCAAAAGATATAGTATCTGTGTTCTTAAAGGCTTGAAGATAAACTAGCGACCATCTAGCTCAGAAGCAACAAAGCCCATGTGGAAGAAGCACACCATCCTATGTGATTTCGAGATGTCAATGGGATCTCAGGTATCAGGCATCAAAGACCCCAAACAAAACAAACAAAGCATGTCAATGAGAATGAGGGGGAAGAGCAGAGTGGAGACCTGAAGCCCATCAGTAGTCAATTGGACATCCTCCTGTCAGAATGGCCACAAGGAAGAGACAAGCCATTCAGGATGCATTATAGCACTGACAAAACATACAACCTTCCTTTAGTTCTTTAATGCTTCGTCGCCCCCACCCCCCGCCCCACTACTATGACCCCAATTCTATCTTACCAATCTGGCTAGAGTAGAACATGTACACTGGTACAGATAACAGCTTGAAACACAGGGAGTCTAGAACAGATGAACCCTTCAGAACTAATAAAGGTAGCAGGATACAAGGAGGGTAAGGGGGGTGAGCATGAATGAGAGGAGACCGAACACCATGATCGATGTATGGCCTCCATCCCAGGGGGACAGGCAGCAGAAAAGTAGGTAAAATGAGACAGCAGTCAGTGTAAGACATTAAAAAAAATTATTAATGGTGGGAGGGAGGGGGCAAAATGAGCTGATGTCAAGAGTTCATGTAGAAAGAAAATGTTCTGAAAAAGATGAAAACATATGTAAAGATGTGTTTGACAAAATGGATACATGTATGGGTTGTGTGAGTTGTACGAGCCCCTAATAAAATAAAATAAAAATTATAAAAACAAAAAGATATGTTGAGAATAGTAGCTTCACATTTTGATTTGATTTTTCCCCACATTTTGGTATCTTTGTTTAATAAAGGTTTCTAAGATTTTTTAGCAATATTTTATTTATTCTCCTCTATCTACAAGTGCATTCTGTGTTGACATATATTTTTACGGCCATACTTTGATACGACCCAACAGAGAAAGTTTGTCGGAGGACAATGACATTTAAACTGAGAAGTGTGGGTATGAAAAGGAGCCAGAGAATAGCTTCCAACAAAAGAACTATGTGTGTAAAGGTCCTGAAGTGTGGAAGAGATCTGCCCGTTCAGTTCTTACTTTCAGTTAACTATTGTAACATGAGGTTGGAAAGGCAGGCAAAGTCCAGGCCATGTAATACTTTGGAGCTGTGGCTATTAAGTCAGTAGATGAGACGTGTGAAAGATCCTGATTTTTTAAAAACTGAGAGATCTGTGAGGTGTTTCTTTGGCTAGACTAGTTGGTGAGTGCTGCTTAAATTCATTGAGGTGGTTGGGATGGAGTAAGCAGAGGACAATAATGAGAAAGAAACGTTTGCAAAAAAAAGTTTTATCTAACTAAGTATATGTGCTAACCACAGGGCTAATACAAATGCAGAGGTTGATTGCTTTTAAGAAACTGGCTGATAAAATTGGTGACTGGCAAGTTTAAAACACATAGGTCTGGTGACTAATTGGAAACTCCAGAAGGGTATATATAAGGGGGCTTCAAAAAGTTTGTGGGAAAAAGGGGATGAAATGAAAATGAATTTATCCATGAACTTTTGGGAACTCCCTCATGTGTTCAGTCTTTTTTTTTAATTAAGATCAAAAGCCTTTATGTTTGTTTGTTTTTAAGATAATTTTATTGGGGGGGGGGCTCTTACAGCTTATATAACAATCCATAAATCTATTGTATCAAGCATATTTATACATATATTGCCATCATCATATTCTGAACATTTACTTTCTATTTGAATCTGTGGTATCAGCTCTTCTTTTTTCCCTCTCTTCGCCACCCTCTCACCCTCATGAACTCTTGATAATTTATAAATTATCATATCTTATTTTTCCTTTTTTCTTTTCATATATACATCAACTGCCGTCTCCCTTTCCCTCATGGGTTCAGTCTGGAGGCAAAATTCCTACACTTCTATGGAACCTTAGTGACTGTTTTTAAGGTTTTCAAATCATTGGATGAGGCTTACCTACATTATGGATGACAACCTACTTAGCTTTAACTGAGTGCAGAGGTTAATCACATCAATAAACTACCTTTACCTCAACATCTGAACCAGTATTTTACCAAACAACTGGCATGGCCTGTAGGTGCACCTGAGCGGGCTTCAAAGAGTTTATAGAACTATTCCATTATTTTTCCAACCAATTTTTCCATGAACTTTTTGAAGCCTGTAAAAGTAACCATCATGGTACACATCACATTTTTCAACTAATAACTTCTTTCTTTATTTCAGTGCTCTCCTTTTTAATGAAGTAAAATATATTACTACTCTGGAAGACCTCCAGAACATAGAAAATGCTCTGAAAGGAAAAGCAAACATCGCATTTGCATATGTAAAAGCCATTGGAACATCAGGTAGGTATTAACTTTGACTCTAGTTATGTATACTGAGGTGCATAAAGTAGGCCATTTTGACGAAAGTAGTAAATCCTGCAAAAGCTGGAGCCTGTCAAAGACAGAGACCTGTCAGAGAAAGCCAAAATATTTTCTGCTAACAGAATAATAGAAAGTATATTGGAATACACCGTCCAAGGTAGAAAACTTTTGAAACTCAAAACACAGGACTTTCCTGTTGAGTAATAACTCTTACAGCTTTCCCTGTGCTTTAAATGATGCTTTAAGCAGGCTTGAAGGTAAACAAGCGGCCATCTAGCTCAGAAGCAACAAAGCCCACATGGAAGAACACACCAGCCTGAGTGAGCGAGTGATCCAAAAGGGATCAGTTATCAGGCATCAAAGAACAAAAAATCATCATATCATTGGCTGCACACCTCCATGATAGGATCACTGAAGACAAATGGGTGCATAAGCAAATGTGGCGAAGAAAGCTGATGGTGCCCGGCTATCAAAAGAGATAGCGTCTGGGGTCTTAAAGGCTTGAAGATAAACAAGCGGCCATCTAGTTCAGAAGCAAAAAAGCCCACATGGAAGAAGCACAACAGCCAGTGCGATCACGAGGTGCCAAAGGGACCAGGTATAAGGCATCATGCAAAAAAAAAAAAGAATATGTGTGTGTGTGTGTGTGTGTGTGTATATATATATATATATATATATATATATATATATATATATATATATATATATATATATATATATATATACCACATTGAATGAAGGGGGAATTGCAGAGTGGAGACCCAAGGCCCAAGTGTCGGCCACTGGAGATCCCCTCATAGAGGGGTTTAGGAGAGGAGATGGGTCAGTCAGGATGCAAGGTAGTACCGACGAAGAGCACAGCTTTCCCCCAGATCCTGGATGCTTCCTCCCCCCAACTACCATGATCCAAATTCTACCTTGCAGGGCTGGATAGGGCAGAGGTTGTACACTGGTACATATGAGGGCTGGAGGCACAGGGAATCCAGGGTGGATGATACCTTCAGGACCAAGGGTGTGAGGGGCGATGCTGGGAGAGTGTAGGGTGAGTGGGTTGGAAAGGGGGAACTGATTACAGGGATCCACATGTGACCTCCTCCCTGGGAGATGGACGGCAGAGAAGGGGGGGAAGGGAGACTCCAGATAGGGCAAGATATGACAAAATACCGATGTATAAATTACAAAGGGCACATGAGGGAGGGGGGAGCGGGGAGGAAGGGGGAAAAAAAGAGGACCTGATGCAAAGGGCTTAAGTGGAGAGCAAATGTTTTGAGAATGATTGGGGCGGGGAATGTATGGATGTGCTTTATACAATTGATGTATGTATATGTATGGATTGTGATAAGAGTTGTATGAGTCCCTAATAAAATGTAAAAAAAGAAAAGGGGAAAAAAGAAAGAAAGAAAGAAAGAAAATGATTAGGGCAAAGAATGTACAGATGTGCTTTATACAATTGATGTATGTATATGTATGGACTGTGATAAGAGTTGTATGAGCCCCTAATAAAACATTTAAAACAAACAAACAAAAACAAAACAAAACAAAAGTCAACAAATAGACCTTGAAAAAAAATGATGCTTTAAGCAGTTCTGTTCTTTCTCTCTGTAAGCTGACACATAGTTCAGTGGTTGAACTAGAACTTGAGTCAGAATGTCTGGGTTTGGCTCCTGTTTCTACCAGTTGCCGATACTGTGTTGTTGGCAAGTTTCTGAGATGGTGGCCTCAGTTTCCTGATTAGTAAAACCCCAAACCCACTGCTATCAAGTTGATTCCTGGAGGAAAAGCTCTGGAATTCACTTTTGGACAAGCATTTTCCAGGTCATTGAGGTAAAGGAGATTGAGAAGAAGTAACCTGTGCAGGTAGGAGTACCTGAAAGCAACGTGAAGACAGACCTTCTAAGAAGACAGAAGAAACAATTGTGTCAAGTGATACCGAAAAAGTAATGAAGATAAATGTCATTTGGCCACAATGCTTAGCAACATGAAAGTCATTGACCTTGACTGGATCAGTTTCTGCAGAGTGAAGGGTAAATGTCTGATTGGAAGGACATAAAGGAGAACAGATAAAGGGCAGTCGGGAAGTGTGAAATAGAGTCTTGTTGGAGAGAAACAGTGGCTAGAAGATTGTGTGAAGTCGAAGAATTTAAAGAAGCATCATTGTATGCTTATGAGAAAGGTCCAGGAGTAAGGGGGGAAACTCATGAAAGAAAGAGGAGATCTTTTCCCCAGTTGACAGGAATACACCTGACCAAGTAGCAATCATCCATGTTAGAGCAAATCAAAGTACTATAGAAATGTTACCAAGAAAATGGAATTGATAAAATTACTGACATATTTAAAATTGGAGTTTTAGACAGTTATGGAAGACTGTAGGGGTAAAGAAATATAAACAAGTAATAAGGAGGGGAAAATGAGCTGATACCAAGGGCTCAAGTAGAAAGCAAAAGTTTTGAGAATGATGATAGCAACAAATATACAAATGTGCTTTACATAATGGATGGATGTATAGATGGTGATGAGTTGTATGAGCCCCCAATAAAATGATTTAAAAAAGAAAAAAACAAAACAAGTAATAATAAAAACTTCAGAGGAATCAAAGTTGTGCAAATGGTGATTTTGTACTATATGGCATATGTAAATAGCCTAACATTATAAATACTGAGTACTGAGTAAATAATTATATTGGGAGAGTTGAAGGGATGGAAAGTGTTTGTAGGGTTCCTAAGTGTGTTACTCTTAGGAAGTAAGAGTATGCATTAATTATCTAGAGGTGAAAGTGAATGCGAAAAGAGTCAAAGGACTGAATATGGTCGACCCTTGGGATTTGGAAATGCAATAGAGTGTAGAGGAACATCTGTTTTTATTAGTATACATTGTAAAATTGTTTGCATCTTTGGACAAATAAGTATATGGATCAGTTTAATTAAAAACAAAACAATTAGTCAAAACCCCGTACACACATTTACATACATGTTGTTAAGTGTTTTGAATCAGTTTCAACTCAGAACCAACTTATATACGGTAGAACAGAATGTTGCCTGGTTTGCTCCAGCCTCACAATCATTTTTGTTTGAGCCCATTGTTGCAACTACTGTGTCAATTCATGTCCTGTGGGGTCTTCCTCTTTTTCTCTGGCCCCGACCCAGCAGAATGTCCTTCTCTGGGGACTAATCTCTCCTGATAATATGTCCAAAGTATGTGAAAAGTCTTGCCATCATCAGTTCTAAGGAACATTCTGCTATATTTCCAAGGTTTGTTTGTTCTTTGGCAGTCCACAGTATATTCATTATTTTTTGACATCAGACTTCAAAGGCATTCGTTCTTCACTCTTTGTTATTTATTGTCCAACCTTTGCGTGCGCGCAATCGCGTGCGCGCACACACACACACACACGAAACAATTTGAAATACCATGGTTGAGTTGAACACATCTTAATTCTCAAAGTAACATCTTTGTTTTTAAACATTTTAAAGAAGTTTTTGCAGCACTTTTGCCCAATGCAATACATTGATTTATTGCTATTTTTTCTTGGGCATTGAGTATGAATCCAAATAAAATGAAATCCTTGACAACGTCAATATTTTCTCGGTTTGTCCTGATCTTGCTTCACGATTCAGTTGTATTCTCTAATTATAATGCTTCTGTTCGTTTGTCTTTACTGTGGCCACTGTATGTTACGCGCTACTGGAAGCTCCGCCACCAGGATTTCAAATGCAGTAGACTCACCCATGGCGGATAAGTGCCAATGGAGCTTCCAGACTAAGACTAGGAAACAGGATCTGGTGATCTAGTTTCCAAAACAAATCAACTGGATGGTGAAACCTTATTGAGTGCAATGGAACACTGATTCTGTGTTGAAAGCCCTCAGGTTTGAAAGAACTCAAAATTCCCATGCACTATATAAAATATTACCAAGTTATGTGGTGGAGTCACATGTTCTTCCCCACAAGGAGGAGTCCTGGTGCCGCTGTGATTAAAGCATCCAGCTACTAACCAAAGGGATAGGAGGTTCTAATGTACCAGCTTTTCTGCAGGGAGAAAAATGTGGCATTCTGCTTCTGTAAAAGATTTGTGGCCTTGAAAACCCGTGGGGTAGTTCTAGTCTGTCCTCTAGGATTGCTCTGAGTCAGAACTGACTCAAAAGTGGGTGGGTGGGCTCCCTACTACGAGAAAGAAGCAGTCACATATTTCCTACTCTCTTAGTTCTTCTTTTACCTTGGATAGAATAATAGACTGCTCATCGTTTCTGCATGCTTAGTCCCAGTTGGGATCCCTGCAAAGGATTTTTTAATTAAAGGGCTTATTTTTCTCTTTGTAGCAGTTTGAATAGTGTATAATGGGGAGTAGGAAAAATTTTCAGAGTAGAATTTGTTATAATCACACAACCCTCTCCTAACTCTTGTATCTGTTCTGCAGAGCACAGAGCAGTCATGGAAGCTGCTTTTGTGTATGGGATCACCTACCAATTTGTCTTAACGACAGAATTTGCACTTTTGGAAAGTATTGGGTATGTATAAGTAACATATATCACAAATTTAAAAGTTTTTTTTGTTGTTGTTCATCTATTTCACATTATTTATTCCACATTTCCGTAATACTCTCAACATGAAATAACCAGAAAGAAATAATGTAAGGGAGCACTCTCCCCCAAACTGGAATTGCACTGGGAAGAGAGGAGCTTTTGTAATACATAGTTTTCCTGCTAGGCCAGCATCCAGCAAGTAGCTCTGTCTTAGTGCACCCAGTGGCATTGCGTTGGAAGGTTCTCTCTCGTCACAGAGAATTTTTTTGTAAAATCAGTTTCACTTGAATCTTGTTTTTTTGTGATGGCCAGTTTTAGAGAAAGGTGTTAGCCGCCCGACATGTAACCACGAATCCACGAGGGCTCCTTGTTTTCATTTTTTTAAAATTTAAATTTATTTATTTTAACAATTTATTGGGGCTGATATAATTCTTTTCACAGTTCATACATATACATACATCAATTGTATAAAGCACATCTGTACAGTCTTTGCCCTAATCATTTTTTTCTCTTTTCTTCTTTTACATTTTATTAGGGACTCAAACAACTCTTACCACAATCCATACATATACATACATCAATTGTATAAAGCACATCCATACATTCCCTGCCCCAATCATTCTCAAGGCATTTGCTCTCCACTTAAGCCCCTTGCATCAGGTCCTCTTTTTTTTCCCCCCTCCCTCCCCATTCCCCCCTCCCTCCTATGCCCTTGGTAATTTATACATCGTTATTTTGTCATATCTTGCCCTATCCGGAGTCTCCGGGCTCCTTGTTTTCCTGTAAGGATAGGATAAATACACTTTTCCCTTCTTCATTAATTGAACAGATAGTTGTTGAATACCTTCTGTGTGCTAGACACTATTCCAGGCTTTTACAGAAAGACTAGAATATTAGTTGCTATATCATCTTGGTTCCTGTATGTTTGAAATTAATGTCTTTTAGGGAAGGATACATATGCTATAAGGTGACATGCTATAGGAACACCAGTACTTTGTGCTTTTTCTGCATATTTCCTTCTTAAGTAATTTTTGTACAGTCAGAAAGGGTGTTATCTCTGTCTCATACAAATCACAGTTAGTTAAATCAGAGTTGGATTTCAACCCAGGACTGGCCAATCCACTGGGTTATTTCCTAGGAACTTGGAATTGGATTATAGTGTGTGACTGTCTTGCATATGGGAATTGTTTTTCCCCATATACAAATAAAGCAGAGAAGAGGTTTCCACAGAGAGACTTGAGAGCAGAAATGTGTTCATGGCAGGTTGAAGGACCCTCTGCATTTGCAATGTGTTACTGTCAGGTTTAAGGACTTGACGTTTATTCTTTATCTGATTCAGTTATTGGATTTTCCCTTACCTTAGATTCTTGAGATACTACTGTATATTTTTAATAAGTGCCCTCAGTTTTCCCCCCCTAAATTTATTTCATGAGTTTCTTTGCCTGTGACCAAATGATGCCTGATTAAATACCTTTCAGAAATGATTACTTCAGATGTTAAGGTACCCAGTCTCAGCTGGGTCCTTGAGCTCTCAGTGCTGTGGGCAATATGCAGCTATACAGCATGTCTTCAAAAGCCATATGCTTTCATTGTAACTTGGGTGTATTTCCTGTTCTTCCCTGTGAAATCCTGATTTGTTTTAGTTCCATGGGAGAAGTCATTTTCTCTCGTTTTTAAAGTTCTATAATGATCTTTCTGCTTTTTCCTCCTCTCCAACTTGAGATGGAATGTAATATTTCTATGTTACCTTGACCACTTTGTTTAGCTCTCTGTTAATGATCTGTCTGCTAAGTATATCTCCTGTATTTGAGCCCCTCCAGGATTGAATTGTCTTACTCCTTGTGTCCCACATTTAGCACAGGGCCTAACGTACAGTAGACATTAAGTAAATCTTTGTGTGAGCATTTCTTTAATAACTTAATTTATTAGAAATTACTTGATATTGAATTTGAAAATCATTGTGCCTGGGATGCTCATTTTAAGCATGAAGCAAAAATTAAAATAGCATATTAAAATATAATTTTGGTGTATTTTGCCAAAGCCTACTAATGTCATATGGAGGTTTAACAAATGCTATTTTAATTTTGGCAAAACTTATTCCACTACAAGTTTATCTTTGAATTATCATATCGAAGGGAATGCCAGAACTCAAATTACAAGCCATATTTGCCGAGTTTTGTAATATTGCAGATAAAAGCTCACCAACTCCCACAAACTGTCACATGGTTTCTATCTTAAGGCATGTTTTGGCTGACGTTTATTCAAAACAGCTTTGGGTTTAAATTAAACCTAGAAAATTTGTGTTACAGAGCTTTATTTAGCATAGCTCTAGAGAAGCAACTATTTGAAGGTAATCTCATTGTCCATAACTTGACAGCCTTTTATTTAAAAGGGATACACACATACATATGCATAAGGGAGCTTTAAGAAGTTAATGGAAACATTGTATTAATAGATAATGGAAATTTTCCACGAATATTTTGAAACTCCCCCTACTTATATCTGTTTATAACCTAATATAGATACTATTGTAAGAGAGTTTAGAAAATAATTGTTTAAATAATTCATGTACTTAGTTAAAATATTAATATTATTTTAATGTCCTCTGTCATTTTTACCTAAGTTCATGTTATTTTAATATTACATTTCTGCCAAAATAGTGATTCAGCCTTAAAACATGAAGCAAGAATTAAAATGTGTTGATTTACCTTTCTGGATGAGAGAATGATGACATTCTGAACTTGATTAAGTAGATCTGTGCCTAATTTTTATCTGTAGAACTGAAGATATAGAGTATGCACACCTCTACTTCTTCCATTGTAAACCCGTGTTGGACTTCACCCAGGACTGTAGGAGAACCCTAATGGAACCGTCACTGACCACACTGAACATTCATCGATTTATGAAGACGATGGAAGCACCTCTGCTGGTATGTGTCTTATTTTAATATTAAATCACTCAGACATAACCTTTACTAAGTTTTGAGTCATAGATAGGAGTATTTCTACATAGACGAGCTAAGTCTTTTCCCCTGTCCTTGGATTGTCTCTTTCACTAAGGGGGGGTTATAAGTATTTCCTTATTAAAGATAGAATAGAAGATAGTCTGTTTATACAATGATGCATTAATGTCTTGAGGCATTATTGCATTGAACCCCAAATGTAGTGTTGTGCAAATGAAATCTTCTGTGGTAGGTTGTCATGAACTGTGAGCCTCAGTGACTACTATCACATCATGCAGACTGCCTTACGTGAATGCTTTGATCTTATGTGAATGTTTTAAAAGTTGATAAATGATGGAACCATAGAATTTATGGTCTCTCACTTTTCTTAGAATTAGCTGGAAAACATTGTATTAGGGACTCACTGATGATAGTCAGGCTTTTGAAAGGTTGGGCAGTTTGAAAGTTTGGGCAGCACAGGTATAAAACCTGTCCACTCAGTATTAAAACCAAAAAAAATAATAAGTAAAAACGGCACACGCATATTATTATCCAAACAATGCTGAAAAATGTAAAGAAAAAAACAAATCCCTAGTGTCATCACTCAAATGACACCCCAGTTTGTCACCCCAGCCATCTGTGACAGATGCAGCTACATCAGCTAGGGAGGATGGATGGTCGAATGAATGAAGTAGGGCATACATCAGGCTACCTGTGTTACTTTGTAGTAAGAAGTATTATATTTAATTTTATTGAATTTAATAGGAAAACTGATATGACAATAGAGGGATTGTTGAATGTTAATAAATGTGGATTCATCATTATGGAGCTCTTCAGGAAATAACCGTTTTCACTATTGAAAATAACTATGCAAGCATTTAGGAAATTAAAATTTTTTTAAGTTTTAAAAAAATGATATACTTCAATGTTAGTATTCTTACTGTGAAAAATTTAAAAATTACCTTTCATTTATATCTGTGTGGGCTCCTCTTACCCATCTGTTTTTTTTAAGTTATTGGTATTATTTAAGAAGCTCTCATAGTACAATGGTTAAGTACTCAGCTGCTAACTAAAAGGTTGGCAGTTCAAACCTCCTGGTAGCTTCATGGAAGAAAGACTTGGAAATCTGCCCCAGTAAAGATTATTGTCTAGGAAATCCTTTTCAGCTATTGGGGTATTAAGATTTCTCAGAATTAGGTTTACTCATAAGTACCACATTTGGCATTGGAAGTAAGATTAAGAGTAGTATCAGTCTTTTTAAAGTCTTCTTTCTCTTCTCTGTCTACCACATTTTGGCTTCAGTTTGTTCATTTCCTATAGTTGCTGCTCAGGAATTTTATTTTGCCATTAAAAGAATATGTGATTTTTTGTTTTATCTGTAGATGATGAGGAGCGAGAGTCTGATACTAGTCCATTTTAGTATATTTATTATGCATTATGTATTTTTAATTTTGAAACTAAAAACGAATTTTGAAAACTTCACAATGAATTGGAATTCAAGTATGTGTGAGGTCACTTGAGGGCATAGGTTACAAAAATCGAGGACACTTGAAAAAAATGTTATTTGAAGATTTACAGAATGCAACAGTTTTCCATGAAAATATTCATATTGTTTCATGTCATTGATTGCAGTCTCCACAATGTTACGTATACCACTTCATCCCTGTGTTTCTGGTTTCCATTTTGCCTTTTCTTTCCTAGCTACTTTTTGATTTAAAAAAAAATCCTTTTATTAGGGGCTCATTCAACTCTTATCACAATCTATACATACATACATCCATTGTGGCAAGCACATTTGTACATCTGTTGCCATCATCATTCTCAAAACACCTGCATTCTGCTTGAGCCCTTGGTGTCAGCTCCTCAATTTTTACACTCCCTCCCGCTACCCCCTCCCCCCTGAGCCCTTGATAATTTATAAATTATTATTATTTTGTCATATTACTTTTTGGTTTTTGAACTTTGTTTTGGGGCAAATGCTCTCCTTTTGATTTAAAATAATTTATTATTGAAAGTATGCACGTGTCTCTGTAGTGTTATAGTGTTATTTTCCACCTTGGAGGCTTTTCTATTATTTGACTGAAAATTGAGGGGAGAAAAGGGGAGGGAGGGTGAATTCAGTTCTAGACCAGAACTTGGAGTCATAGTCTCTATAAGTCTCCTATTAGACCAGTAATTTTAGTCTTTTTGATGATTTTGGTCCCCCGCCCCCATATTTTTCACCTATTTAGGACCTCTTATTTAGGTACATTTTTCTTTATTATTATTATTTTTATATTCTATGTGAATGATAGCCCCGGAATTATATTTGCAATACCTGCATTATATATTTTATAAACTGTAATGTGAATGATTCTCTCTGGAATTGTGTAATTCAGGAAACCCTGCTCTAAGCCACTGTTTCCCCCAAAGTAATATTAATTTAGTAGGGAAATGCCCTTCTGAAGTGGGATTTGTTTTAACACTCTCACAGTGGTGCATAAACACATCATTACCTCAGTATTTTACTTTTACCAGACAAATAAACAAATGGAATGTAGGTTCCAGAAGGCTGAGTGACACTGGGGTAGGTAGGAATGGCCAGTAGCATGCTATTGGATGCAAGAATGATCGCTTGGTCGAGAGACAGAGAGACACAGATGGTTGGACTTGCATAGATCTGAACAGAACAAATGAGTGTGAATTACATGAAAGAGGATGGCTCGGAAAGGTTGAGACCCTTATTGAGGTAAGGAAATGTGATCCTTGTGAAAATGGGCGATGTTAAAGGGTTCTGAGCTGGTTTGGTCATGTTTGCACTGTTGTACTTTAAACATTTGGCCAGAGTAGTATTTGAAGCTTTGTGTTTTGAACAGAATAGACTGGAACTTACAAACAATATAAGGCTCAGGCCTTTTTATCAACTCCTTGTGGTCAGTCGCTGCCAGCAGGTATTGATATTTTGGTGGCCTAGGTACACATGGGCACTTTGGGCTGTTGGCTCCAGCGGCAGCAGCCAACCCTTGCCGTTTATTTCCTGCCACCCCACGTTGGGCTTCTGCCAGCCTGTGCTGGCTATTTCACTGTACCATATTGAAGGCACCACAGGAGATGAGTTGGCATGTTGAGAGCACCTACCAGAATGGTATGGGACAGTTCAACCCTGGGTTACAACATATAATAAACCCTGAAGAAACCTACTAAAAAGCTGTTAATATTTTGATATTAGCAGGAAAAGCCTAAAGTTATAGAGAGGCCAAGATTGGTAATATTGCCACTAGGTTATGTTGACTGAGGGGCATGTTATCATAAGAGATTTTAAGTATGTACAAGAAATTCACTGATAACCTTGGTAAAAGTTTCATTAAAACAAAAAAAAATGCCAAACAGAACATAGGAATACATTTAAAAAATTTTTAAATCTCAAGCTGAGTTGAAGATCAACAAGAAGAGTCAAGGAGGGTGAAATGCACTGAAATATCAACAAGAAGAAATTGTGTAGAAATCATTACTTCTTGCCAGAGTGAACTCCAGAAATCTATTTTAGATGGTTTCTAAGAAGCTTTCCTTGAAGAGAAAAGGTCCATCTGATCTTTGGTTAACAAATAGTGTAGTTTTGCAAATCACAAATATTATCATTTACCGTTTATAGAATTGCTTAATTCCAAATTGCTTAGGAAACCTGTGATACTGTTTCCCAGAGCTCCAGAGAATTTAATGAGAAATGGTGGAAAAATAAAGACTGTAGTCTTCATTTCAATGTTTGATCCACCACACCTTCACCAATGATCAAGTGAAGCAACATGGTTGGGGAACATGATGACGCTTTCTAGATGTTCTCCGAAGCTGCTCCCTGCACCTTAAGCTAGAGTGTGTATGACCACTAGTCTTTTGATTGACATGTTTAATAACCAGTAACATTTGCCAGAATTCAGAAAGGATAAATAATTCAACAAATGCTTCTGATGATCTGAGTTTACGGAGATCGGTTTCTGTTGCAATGGATGAACATGATGAAAAAGCAGAAAGTGCAAACCACTTTTCACGTGCTGCTGGCAGTAGCACGTCCTTGCTTAGCTTTGCAGAGGAATATGTCATCACGCTTCTCAGCCTTGAGAAGGATGGCCTGCATGATAGAGAATACAATGATACCAAAGTGAAGGGTTGTATCCTGTTGGCAGATGCAAAGTTGCTGGAAGAAAATGCAAAAGAAGCAGTAGCAGTGCCCACGCCAAACCCTGTATTAAGAAGCAGTCACACTGCAAGTGAATGTGAAAAAAGTAATGTTGTCATCTCCCCACCAGGGAATAGTATGCTTATGCTAAGCTTATTTATAAACATTAATAAAAATAGAAAATGGGATTCGGACTTATTCTAAACTGTATTGTGTGTCCATTGCAATTATATGCATCATTCTTTTTTCACTTCTAAACCTATGAAAAATCAGATGCATATTTAAAAAAATCATTTTATTGGGGCTCATACAACTCTTATCACAATCCATACATACATCAATTGTGTAAAGCACATTTGTACATTCATTGCCCTTATCATTCTCAAAACACTTGCTCTCCACTTAAGCCCCTGACATCAGCTCCTCATTTTTCCCCTGCCTCCACGCTCCCCCCTCCCTTATAAACCCTTGATAATTTATAAATTATTATTTTGTCATATCTTGACCTGTCTGACGTGTCCCTTCACCCACTTTTCTGTTGTCTGTCCCCCAGGGAGGAGGTTATATGTAGATCCTTATAATCGGTTTCCCCTTTACACCCTTCCCTCCCTCCACCCTTCGGGTATCGCTACTCTTACCACTGATCCTGAAGGGATCATCCACCCTGGATTCCCTGTGTTTCCAGCTCCTAACTGTACCAGTGTACATCCTCTGGTCTAGCCAGACTTGTAAGGCAGAATTGGGATCATGATAGTGGGTGGGAGGAAGCATTCAGGAACTAGAGGAAAGTTGTATGTTTCATCTTTGCTACACTGCACCTTGACTGGCTCATCTCCTCCCCGAGACCCTTCTGTAAGGGATGCAGATTTTTTGGGTGGCTGCGTGCATGTTTATTTTTGTGTGTAAGTAGAAGGGTTACTTGAACACTTGATTATCATGAATATAACTCAAGTTGATAATTATGATGGAAGGCATATCATTTTAATCTTTTCAAAATAAAACAGGCATTCTGAAAATAGTGAAATCAATACCCATGGAATCAGAAATCAAGAAATCCAATGAAGTGGTGTATTAGGCACATTTTGCTGCAAAAGCCCTCTTTAAAGTGTGAAAGAGCAAAAATGTTACTTTGAAGACCAAGGTGATCCAAGCCATGTTATTTTCAGTCATCTCATATACAATGGAATAAGGAAGATCAAAGAACTGATGCCTCTGGCTTTTGGTGTTGGTGAAGATTATTGAGGAAGAGTGAATACATCTGTCTTGGGACTAGTACAGTGGGAATGCTCTTTGCAGTGAGGCTGGCGAGGCTTTGTTCCATATATTTTGGACATGTTTTCGAGAGAGACCCATCCTTGGAGAAGTACATAATGCTTGGTAGTAGAGGGTCATAGGAAAAAAAGAGGCTCGGTTGGGTTTGTAGACCATGAAGAGATGGGAAACTGGCTCAATTATTATCCTAATCACTAGTAAAAGAGGACAATTTGAACTACTGATACTCTATGATGGACTGTTTATATAGGGTAAATAGAGGAAAGCTTTACCAGAATTTCAAGTAGAATCCTGAAATACAAATACTTGATAAGATATTAAAAATAAATTATATGTATATTATAATTATTCTCATAACAATATTTTTTGTGCATCTGATAATAGCGTTCAAGACTCTGAATAGAAACATTTTTATATAGGTATTTAGAAAGATGCAGTTATGGTGTACTAGCTTCTGTTTCTTGAGAACTTGTGTGGTAATGTATAATACTGTAAGGCAAGGTATTGACTCCTGACATTTATTATCTTATGTCCTTTAAAATAATTTTAAAGGTACTTAAGTTATCTAATAGTAATACAGGAGCTTTAGAAAATTATAACTAAGCCTATCTAATGCAAGAATGTGTTTTATTTTTGTGTCTTCTATTTCTGTTTATGCACTTTTAGGAAGTTGTCGTTTTTATGATATGAGTCTGATTTTGCTATCTATCTTCCATGTCTTTGCTAGATCTTTTTTAGAATTTTATCTGTGAATGTTTTTTCTTCTTCATACTTTCTGAAATATTTCCCAAAGAAGACCATCTCCCATCCATACGCGCTTTTTTTCATGTGGCCTTGAGAGTCCTCTATATCGTGTTGACACCAGTTATCAACTCCGGTAGAACCTGGGTAGGCCTTTGTGGCTGAAGGAATGCTCTGTGGCTTCTGAGACCGGGTCTTAAAGTACCCTGCATTTCTGTATCACCCCCTTTGGCCATGTCCTCTTGGAGTATATTACCATGCTGTGACGAAGCCTAAGTATCCTGTACCAAAACCCGGTGGAAAAGAAATGAGCAGGGTTATTCACTCAGCTTGCCAGCCACGTAAGCGAGCCATCTGGGAAGTGGATCATTCAGTGGCTCTGTATGGAGCAGAGATGAGCTATCCTTGCCCAGCTCTGCCCACATTGCAGATTAATGAGCAAAAGAAACAATCAGTGCTGCTGTAAGGGTCAAGTTACAGAGTGGCGTGTTACATAGTAATAGAAAATCAGAATCGATTTTGATACCTGAAAGAATGTATCAGTAAGTTTGGAACCAGGCCGTGGGAGAATCTTCGAGAGTCTTGAGGCACTGGCTGAGGCTTGAAAGACAGTAAGGGACAGGTTATTGGAAGCTTGAGAAAGGGAAATTGCTTTTATGTAGTAGCTGTTAAAAATGGGAAATATATCTAATAAACTTGGTTCTCCATGTAAGAAAATTTCCAGGCATCATAATAAAAGTGTCACTTAATTTCCTCTTACTGTAAAATGTGGAAGGAGGAGGAATAAAGAACAGTTGGCTAAATTGAGAGGAGCCAGGACATACTGGGGTTTCCAGACATTAAGTGGTTCTCTAAGTAAGATATTATTTCAGGGCAAAGTTCAATCCCGAGTGAGACTATAAGATTCTTTAAGACCTTAAATGTCAGGGGTTCTATCATAGAAATTTTTAGACAGATAAAGGTCAATTTAAAAAATTTTTTAAAGGCATGCCCTGTTGATCCTCTCTATTAAAAAATAGGACTTCAAAGAATCTTAAGTGTTTGCCCCACAAGACACTAACAAGTACATATGTGATTTTGACTTTTATTTAATGAAATGGATTACAACTTCATAATTAAGAAACCCATAAGGTTTTAAAAGAATCATATTGGCTTTAATGGAAGGGGCAAACACTTAAGAAAATGGAAGAGGTTGAAAAATACACCCTGCTATAAACACAGTATAATTTTTTTTTATAAAGCATGGAAGCAGCGGCCATATAGCCCAGAAGCAACCAAGCCCACACGGAAGCAGCACACCAACATAGATGATCGTGAAGGGCAGAGGAGACCAGGTTTCCAACAACAAAGGTTGGGTGGTGGTGAGAATCACATCACCGTGAAAGAGGGGGAGTGCATGATGGGGACCCAATGCCCATCTGTAGACAGCTGGACATACCTTGCAGAGGGGTAGTGGGGAGGAGATGGGCCACTCAGGGTTCAGTGTAGCAACAATGAAACTAAAAACCTTCCTCTAGTTCCTGAACGCTTCTTCCCCTCCCAATCATCATGACCCCAATTCTACCTTGGGGATCTGGAGGCACAGGGAATCTAGGACAGACGAACCCCTCAACACCAGCGGTGGGAGTGGCGACACCAGGAGGGAAGGGGGTGTAGAAAGGGAGAACCAATCTCGGAGATCTATGTGTAACCTCCTCTCTGGGAGATGGGCAATGGGGAGGCGGGTGAGGGGAGACGCCGGGGAGTGTAAGATAAGATGTAATAATTATTTATAAACTATCAAGGGACCAGGGGTGGGATCGGGGAGGGAGGGGGACAGGGGAAAAAAAGGGAAACCGAGCTGATTCCAGGAACCCAAGTGGAAGGTGAATTATGAGAATGACGAGTGCAACGAATGTATAAGGGTGCTTTGCTCAATTGATGTATGTACAGACTGTGATAAGAGCCTTAGCCCCAATAAAAAGATTTTTAAAAATTGGTATGAAAAACAAAACAAAACATGGAAGCATGAGGTAGAGAGAGACCAAGCACAAAGGGAACAACTCACAGGAAGTAGGACTGAGCACAAATCAAGGAACTGGCAGCAAGTGGCGGATATAGAAATTGTTGTGGACCGGTAAGTGTGGGTGCCTGTCTTTCCACTCTTGAACAAGAGCGTATATTTTGCTCATTCGATGACTCTTGTCATTGTTTGTTCAGTATGTGCTGGGGACAAATAACTGTGTCTTTAGTTCACAGGTCTTCAGGTTGAGAGGATAGTTCTCAAGGAGCTCTGCACAGGGTCTGTACTAGAGGAGGCAGTGTGCAACTTGACCTGGATGTGTTGTAGATGATAGGATCTTAGATTCTGCCCTGATATCAAAGTCTGAGAGGGTGAGACTTTGGGAGACTTGAAGAGAGGAATATGAGGGGGTACCCAGAAAAAAACTATAATTGCTCTGGGCAGAGCAGAGCTTTCGTAGTACACGTTTTGCCCACTAGGCGAGCATCTAACAACTTGCTCTGAGTTAGTGCACCTAGTGGTATCACCTGGAAAGGTTCTTTCTGGTCACGCTAAATTTTTTTTATAAAAGCAGTTTCACTCACACTTTGTTTTTTTTTTTTTTTGTGATGGCTGATTTAAGAGAACAACATGTGGCTGTGAAATTTTGTTTCCTGCTGGAGAAAAAGGCTGCAGAAACTGTTATGATGTTGAATACAGCTTACAAGGACAGTGCTTTTGGAAAAACTCAAGTGCATGAGTGGTTTTCTTGTTTCACGAAGGTGAAATGTTGATTGATGACAAACCTTGTTCTGGACCTCTGTCAACTCTCTGAATAGACAAAAATGCCAACTCATAGTGCCTTTGGACTCCATTCTACCACGGCAGACTGTTAATCAAGCTTTCTATTTAGAGATTCTGAAAAGATTGCATAACAGTGCGTGACAAGAAAAGGCCTGGTTCGTGGTAGATGGGGACTGGTTTTGCCACCACGACAATGCAACTGCTCATGCAGCCATCTCAGTGTGCCAGTGTTTGGCCAAAGACAGCATGTCTCTCTTGCCCCACGCACCTGACTTATCTGACCTGGCTCTGTGTGTTTCTGTGAATGAAGAGGGGCATGGAAGGATAGTGATTTGAAGAAAAAAAATAAGGGAGGTGCTGTCAGCCATCCAAACAGATGAGTTAGAAAGATGTTTCCAAGAATGGAATCTCAGATTTGACAAATATATTAAGTGTAATGGAGTGTACTTTAAAGGTGGTAAAGTTGTTTTGTAGAGAAATTTAAATATCTAGCTTTGGGGAAAAATCCATCTTTTGGGTATTCTCTTGTAAGTATGTTTTGGATGAGTATTGTTAGAGCCATAGGAGAGACTACTGATTTCGGGATTCATGACTCTCCCACATGCAAAATACACTTATCTTTCTGTGACTCCAAAGCCTCAGTGCATCAGTTCTGATTGTATTTTCTGATGGCAACAAGTATTTCACATTCTATGTGTTCTTATAATGTGACTGTATCAATGCTTGTATATAGTCATGGGTTTATGTCCTCTCTCATTGGGCCTGATTTGATTAACCTTTGTGATTGCCTTGACCATAAACGTTGAGTGATGTAAGATGACTTCTGAGATGAGACAAGGCCACAAACATGCCATGTGCCTGTACCTTGCTCCCTCAGCGGCTAACTCTTGAAACCCAGCTGCCTTGCTGTGAGACAAAGCATCCAGAGGAGAGGTCCAATTGAAGAGGAATCGAAGCTTCTCCTAACTGAGCTTCCGGGAACAATTTGCTTAGAACACACCTTCCACGTGATCTCACCGGTGTCTGTGGCATTAGCTACATTGCTTCTCAAAGCTGAAATCTAGGTCACATATTTCTCATGGGATCCTGTCCCATATAGTTAACTACTCGTTAGATGTATCTGGAGGCTTCAAAAATTTTGTGGGATTACAGAATTAAAAGATTAAAAAATGTTCCCACACACTGTTTGAAGCCCCCTTGTAGTTCTTAGGCTTAAACATATCCAAATTTGAGGTCTTATCCTTTTCCATCACCTGTGTCTTATCCATTATTTCAGTTAATTCATACATGTATGTGAAAAACAAAGTCATTCTTATATTCACACATCTTCCTGCGTCAAAATTTGCATTTTAAAAATGCATACATGATCACGCTATAATAATTCTTTTTTTTGCTATAATAATTCTTACAATTCATAAGTGGCTTTGGTTTACTGTGGGCTCAAAACCACTTTGTAACATGACCTGACTGACTAACTCTCCTGAGCATATCCACCTGAATTGTAACTTCCCTAATAAACCCTGTACATTGTCTGTGAGTTCGGTGTCGCCATTGCATTGAATTATAGAACCTAGAAAAGACGTGGAGAATGCTGAAATAAACCTGAGAAACCAGAGCGCTGTTTGTGGGAGACAATACACTGCCTGCTTTCTTTCTCTACATCCCGATATCTTTATCTCGCTTTGAAACTTCTTATACTGTAGTTTTCTGTAGGATTTCTGGAAGGAGTGCAATTGAAAGTGCACATTGAGCCTACTATTTTAACTCAACTGTTTTTCATAGTTTTGTTATGTATCAACTATTATATGATGTATTTTTTCATTTGGTTTGGTAGGTATTATTTCATAGTTACATATTACATTTCAGTGATAAGTCTTTATCAATACCATATTATTTTAATTATTGTTCTTTTATAATATGCGTAGTCCCTATAGTTATAGTTTCATGTTTAACTCCTTATAAAAACTATAAGTTTTAAAATGTTTAAACTATATAGGTACATTTAGAACGTAAAATTTAGGAAATTATGAGATCATTTTTGTTAATGGTAGATTTATTTCACCTTTTTTTAACTTATACTTTATAGTAAGAATTAACTAAATTTAAAGTTAACTATTGTTGGTACATTATTATCAATTATGTTTTTTTTTTAAATGAAGACTGAAGTTGCTGAAGATCCTCAGCAAGTGTCCACGATTCATCTCCAGCTAGGATTACCCTTGGTGTTTATTGTTAGTCAGCAAGTCACATATGAAGCTGATCGAAGAACTGCCGAATGGGTTGCTTGGCGTCTTCTGGGGAAAGCTGGAGTTCTCCTCTTATTAAGGTATCACAAAATAGAGCATTACCGTGGTTAGCAAGGAGTACTGGTGGAGGGGTGTTTAAAGTGCTTCATTGCTAAGCAAAAGCTCAGCGGTGCGAACCCACAAGGTGGTACCCAGGAGAAAGATGTGGCAATCTGCTTTTGTCAAGATTTAGTCTTGGAAACAGTGGGACAGCTCTGCCCTGTCCTGTGTAGGTTGGTATCAGTTGCAATCAACATGAATAGTAAAATACTAATGAGGATGATTTTTACAGATGGTATCTAGTCACTTGTAATAAATTGAAATTAATAGTTACACTATAGTTAGAAGTATTGCTGTGGTAACATCTGTAATTATTTTTAAACTTGATTGAAATTTAGTTGTACATCTTGCTGAAAGATGATAGAGGTTAAAATAGAAGCTAGATTATCTGTTGGTATTTATGTGTAAAAATTTTCAGGCTCACTGAATTGCATTGTTTCATAAACAGTAATACAATTTATAATTCAGTTCTAAATTGAGTTCATGTTTTCATCTGAGTAGCAATGTAAAACATCTATTTCCATGTTTTAAAAGGGACTCTCTGGAAGTGAACCTTCCTCAGCACACTAATGTGATCTTCAAAAGAGCAGAAGAGGTGAGTCATTTTGTTTATTGTTCTACATGTCTCCTTAATAACAACAATGAACAAACTCACTGTCAGCAAGTCATTTCTAACTCATAGTAACCCTTTAGGACAGGGTAGAGATGCCCCTGTGGGTTTCTGAAACTTTGTATGGGAGTAGAAAGTCTCATCTTTTTCCCACAGAACATCTGGTGGTTTTGAACTGCTCACCTTTCAGTGAACAGCTCAACACATAACCAGTATGCCACCAGGACTCATTTTTCCTTATTTAAAGTAAGTTAATATTTGTGATCTTAAAAGCAATATAGTGACACCTGTGAGAACTCGAACTCTTTTGGGAATGCCTTGTTTGTCTTAGTCTCAGAAATTTTTCATCTTTGACTGATCTACTACTTTTTAAAAATCATTTTATTGGCTTGTACAACTCTTATCACAATCCATACATCCATCCATTGTGTCAAACACCCTTGTACAGTTGTTGCCATCAACATTTTCAAAACATTTTCTTTCTACTAGAGCCACTGGTATCAGGTCCTCATTCCCCCTCTACCTCTCCTTTCCTCCCCCCGTCCCTCACAAACCCTTGATAATTTATAAATTATTATTATTTTTTCATGTCTTACACTGACTGATGTCTCCCTTTACTCACTTTTCTGTTGTCCGTCCCCCAGGGAGGGGGTTATATGTAGATCCTTGTGATCAGTTCCCCTTTTCTTCCCCCACCTTTCCTTTACCCTGCTGGTATCTCTACTCTCATTATTGGTCCTGAAGGGTTTATCTGTCCCGATTGCCCGTGTTTCAAGCTTTTATCTGTACCAGTATACATCCTCTGGTTTAGCTGAATTTGTAAAGTAAAATTGGGGTCATAATAGTGGGGGAAGGAAGCATTAAAGGAGAGGAAAGTTGTGTGTTTCATCGGTGCTATACTGCACCCTGACTGGCTTGTCTCCTCCCTGCAACCTTTCTGTAAGGAGTATGTCCAGGTGCTTACAGATGGGCTTTGGGTTTCCACTCTGTACTCCCCTCATTCACAATGATATGATTTTTTTGTTCTGGGTCTTTGATGCCTGATACCTGATCATATTGACACCTCGTGATCACACAGGCTGGTGTGCTTCTTCCATGTGGGCTTTGTTGCTTCTCAGCTAAATGGCCGCTTATTTCCTTTCAAGCCTTTAAGGCCCCAGACACTATATCTTTTGACAGCTGGCACCATCAGCTTTCTTCACCACATTTGCTTCTGTACCCATTTTGTGTTCAGCGATGGTATCGAGAAGGTGAGTATCATGGAATGCCAGGTGTGATAGTTAAGGTTTATTGTTCCCACCTGGCGGATAAACACATGTGGGAGTCATTGAAGGGCAGAGATAAATGGCTCAGTGAGCCTTGCCTTTGTTGTTCTCCGGTCTCTTGTTCTTTGATGGTGAGACCAGTGTGTGGCTGCTTTAGCTAGTTCTTTGCTTCAGCTGCCAAGGCTCACTTCCTGCGGGACATCCCTGAGGAGAAGCCACATGGACGTCCCTGAGGAGAAGCCTCATGCAGCCCTAGCTGTTGGAGAAACATCACGGAGACCACTGCCAGCGCTTAGATGCTTACATGCTCACTGATTTGGCTTTCCTCCTTCATTCAGCTTTATTGCGTGTGTTTTGCGAGTTTGAGGAGGACTTTGTAGTTAATGTCTGACACATGGGCTAATGTCGGACTTATGGGCTTGGACTGGACTGGCTTGGGATTCTTTCTTAATGTACATGTACCTTTTATAGAAAATTCTCTCTTATATACATATGAGTTTCAGTGGATTTGTTTCTCTAGTCTGCCCAGACTAACACACCAGGTTAATAGAACAAAATGTTCTTGCATTAAGGGAGTATTTGAGTAGAGGCCCAATGTCCGTCTATCTGCTACCTTAATAATAAACCTATAAATATATGTACATAGATGTATTTCCTCATTATCATATATAAAACTATATTCACATATGTGCATGCCTGTATTTAGATCTCTATAAATGCCCTTTGCCTCCTAGACCTTACCTCTGTTTCCTTTTATGTTCCTCTTGTCCCACTATCATGTTCAACCTTCATGTTCAACCTTCAATAATTCCTCTTGATTGCATTGCCCTTCTGATCGAACTACTTTTTATCCTTAGTTTTATTGGCAAATATTTGAGTTTTCCTTTTCTGACAGGTTTTTACCGTACACAGGTTCAGGTTTTGGTTGAAAACCTTATGTAGCATGGTCTCCTCTGAAACACATGAGTTAGATCCACTCTTTGGTAATCAGCTGGTTGTTTTTGTTTGTTCTTAATATAATGAATAAAACATTAAGAAGTTGAATGTGCATCGCCAGAGATTAAACACACGTGGGGAACCCACTTGGGACCCTTACATTTACTGTCGTTAGGCTACTGTTGTTAGGTGCCATCGCATTGCCTCCGACCCACAGGGACCCTCCGCACAACAAAATGAAGCGCTGAGTGGTCCTCACAGTTGTTCCTATGCCTGAGCCAGAGATGCAGCCACTGCGTCAGTCCATTTCTTCAAGGGCATTCCTCTTTTTCCACTCTTCCACTTTACCGAACACGATGTCCTCCAGGGGCTGGTCTCTCCAGGCAATACGTCCAAAGTATGTAAACCAAAGCTCTGTTATCCTTGCTTCTAAGGAGGACTCCGGCCTTACTTCTGATACAAATCAGTCTATCCTTTTAGCAGTGCACGGTACTTTGAATATTCTTCATCAGCCCCACCATTCAAATGCATTCATTCTTCTTCTAGTCCTTATTCAGTGTCTAACTGTCACCTGCAATTGATGCGTTGGAGAACACCATGGTTTGATCAGGTGCTCCTCAGCCCTCAAAGTCAGATCCTTGCTCTTCAATAGTCTAAAGAGCCTTTGTGCAGCAGATTTACCTAAATGCTGTTGATGTCTTGATTGATGCTTCCATGAACATTGATGTGGATCCAAGTAAGACAAAATCCTTGGCAACTTCAACCTTTTCTCCATTTATCATGATGTTGCTTATTGGACTAGTTTTGAGAATGTTGGTCTTTCTTACACTGAGTTGTAAACCATCCTGAAGCAAGTGCTTCAGTTCCTCCTAACTTTCAGCAAGCCAGGTTGTGTCGTCTACATAACAAGCCTTCCTCTGATCCTGATGCCACACTCTTCTTCATATTTGTTCCTTGTGATATCTTTTCTGATTATTGCTCAGCATATAGATTGAACAAGTGTGGTGAGAGGGTACAACTCCGAGACACACTTTCCCTGATTTTAAACCATGCAGGATTCCCTTGTTTTGTTCACACGGCTTCTCTTGATTCGTGTACAAGTTCCAAATGAGCCCAATGAAGTATTCTGGGATTGCTGTTCTTCTGAAGGTTACCCACAGTTTATTATGGTCCACACATTTGAGTGCCTTTGCAGTCAATGAAGCAAAAGTAAACATGTTTTTAGTATTCTCTGCTCTGAGCCAAGATCTAGCTGACTTCAGCAATGTTACCCCTTAGGCCTCATCCTCTTCTGAATTGGCAGTTCCTGTCAATATATTGCTGCAAGAGAATTGTACTTGTGTGTGATATCAATTATATTGTTCTATAGTTTGAGCATTCTGTTGGGCCACTCTTCTTTGGAATGAGCACAAATATGAATCTCTTCCAATCAGTTGGCCAAGTAGCTGTCATTCCAAATTTCCTGGCATAGACAACTGAGTGCTCCCATTGCTGCTTCAGCTGTCTGGAACATTTCAGTGGGTGTTCCATCAATTCCTAGAGTCTCGTATTTGGATAATGCTTTCAGTGCAGCCTGAGCTGCTTCCTGCAGCACCATTGGTTCTTGTTTATGTGGTACCTCCTGAAATGGTGGACTGTCGACTAGTTCTTTTTGGTTCAGTGACTCTGTGTAGTCTTTCCATCTTCTTTTGATGTTTCCTGCATCATTCAATATTTTGCCGATAGAACCTCCAAAGTTGCAACTCCAGGTGTGCATTTTTTCTTGAGCTCTTTCAGTTTCAGAGATGCTGAGTATGTTCCTCCCTTTTGGTTTTCTAATTCTCGGTCAGTCTACCTTTCATGATAATATTTGGCTTTGTCTTCCTGAGTTGCCCTTTAAAATATTCTGTTCAGCTTCTTGACTTCATCCTTTCTTCCATTCACTTTAGCTACTCTAAGAACAAGTTTTTAAAAAAATAGCAAGTTTCAGAGTCTCTTCTGACATCCACTTTGATCTTTTCTTTTTCGTGAACGATCATCTTGATGTCCTCCCACAGCTCATCTGGTCTCCTGTCATTAGTGTTCGTTGCATTAGATCCCATCTTGAGATGTTCTCAAAATTCATGTGGGATAGGCTTGCGTATATTTTGACTCTTATGGACTGGTTTTAACTTCTCTATGAGTAATTGATGGTCTGCTGTTCCAATCATCAGTCCCTCGTCTGGTGCTTCTCCATTGTGTCTTCTGTAGAGGTAGTTCATTTGATTTCTGTGTATTTCATCTGGGGAAGTCCATGTGTAAGTTGCCTTTTTTGTTTTTGAAAAAGGTGTTTGCTATGAATAAGTCACTGCACATGCAAAATTCTGTCATGCAATTTCTAGCTTCATTTCTTATAACTCTGTCTATATTTTCTAACTACTGTCCTTTCCACTTTGTTTCCGACTTTTGCATTTCAGTGACCAGTAATGATTAACACACCTTTATTGCATGTTTGATCTATTTCCGACTGAAGTTGTTTGTGGAATTCTTCAATTTCTTCACCACTAGGTTTGGTGATTAGGACATAAACTTGAATAATAGTTGTATTGATTGGATTTCCTTGAAGACGGATGGATATGATCAGATCACAGATAGCATTGTGCTTCATCATGGATTAGCAAGGTCCTTGCTGATGATGAATGGCACTTCATTCTTCTTGAGTGTGTTATTCCCAGCATGGTTTTCTGATTCAAAATCGCCAATACCAGTCCGTTTCAGCTCAGGATATTGGTCTTCATGCGTTCCATCTAAATTTTGACCACTTCCAAGCTTCCTTAATGCATACTTTGTACATTTCAAGTTCTAATGATTTAAAGATTTTTGCAGCCGTTTCTCGTGCCCCATTGCAAATGAAGGTCCTGAAGGCTCCACTCCCACATGCTGTAACGTACTCACATCACCACGATGCACTTCCCTCCAAGAAATCAGCTCCTCTTCAGTCATGTTTCAAGTGCCCATCACATCTGCCGGTTGTATCTCTGAAAATGTTCTCCTTCCTTTGCTTAGGCTTTCAGTATTTGAAAATGCCTCTCATAAAAGGGTCACAAGGAAGGGACAAGCCAGCCAGGGTTCAGCATAGCAGCGACGGAACACACAATATTCCTGTAGTTCTTTAATGCACTCCCCTCCCCCTATCATGACGCCAGTTCTACCTTACACATCTGGCTAGACCAGAGCATGTACACTGGTACAGATAAGAGCTCTCGTCACACAGAATCCAGGACAGATTAGCCCCTCAGGACCAATAATGAGAGTATCGATACCATTAGGGTAGGGGGATGGTGGGAAAAAGGGGGGAACCGATTGCAGTGATCAACGTACAACACCCCCCCCACACACACACAACACACAACACACACCACACATACACAAAGGGAACGGAAAACAGAAACGTGGGTGAAGGACGACAGCGGACAGTGTAAAATGTTAAAATAAAAATAATTTATAAATTTGCAAGGGTTAACGAGGGTGGGTGAGAGAGAGAAAAAAAGAGGTGCTGATATCAAGGGCCCAAGAGAAAAAATGTTTTGGAAATGATGATGGCAACATATGTACAAATGTGCTTGATACAATTGATGTATGGATTGTTTTTTAAAATCGTTTTATTAAGGGCTCATACAACTCTTACCACAATCCATACATACATCAATTATGTAAAGCACATTTGTACATTCGTTGTCCTCATCATTCTCAAAACATTTGTTCTCCACTTAAGCCCCTGGCATCAGATCCTCATTTTTCCCCCTCTCTCCCCAGATGTATGGAGCTGTAAGAGCCCCCAATAAAATGATTTATTAAAATAATAATAATACAACCCTAAAAAAAGCTATGCCTAAGGATTTTATCAGCTTCTTCCTTGAAGTGAGGAGCCAAGTCCTTCCTTGCTGTTCTTAGTCTGGAGGGTCACTTTGGGTGACCTTGCTGGCTTTTGAGGTACCAGTGACATCGTTTCCAGCATCACAGCAACACAGTAACACTGCAGTATGACAAACTGACAGACAAGAAGTGGTACTCAAGTTATTGTCAGGGATAATATACTAAAATAAGCTCCCCCAAACAAACTTACTGCCAGAGTCAATTCTGACGCACAGAGACCCTGTCGGACAGGGGAGGGCAAGCCCTGTGGGTTTCTGAGACTGACCCTGCCTGGGAGTAGAAAGCCTCATGTTTCTCCAGGAGCGGCAGGTGGCTGGTCATTGCTGACCTACTGGTTAGCAAGCCAGCATGTCACCCATTACGCCACCAGGGCTCCGAGCCAGTGGCCTGTGAAATGTCAAGTTTTCAAAATTATATGATGATTGTTGTTTAGTAAAAAATTCTTAATGGAATAATGTTTGTCTTTAGAAAAGTGAGTAAAGGGAGATATCGGACAGTATAAGACATGAAAAAGTAATCATTATAAATTATCAAGGGTTCATAAGGGAGGGTGGAGGGGGAGGGAGGGGGAAAAAGGAGCTGATGCCAAGGACTCAAGTAGAAATGTTTTGAGAATGAGGAGGACAACATACGTACAAATGTGCTTGACACAATGGATGGATGTATGGATTGTGATACGAGTTGTACAAGCCCCCAATAAAATGATTTAGAAAAAAAAGAATGCAAATAAGATGCATGGCACTCTTGTGTGGGTGGGGCCATGCAAATAAAAATGTATGGAAACCTAAAAAAAGAAGTCTTAATGCAATAGACTGTGGTATTCCTAAAATTATCTGGGGTCACATAGTAGTTTTATATTTATAGCTAAAGGCAATTTAAATTTATACTAGAATTATTTTAGATGAAGCGTTATCTTGGATATATTTCTGTGGGCATTAAAATAATTTTGAAAGACTGTTTACCTTCAAGTGATATATATTTCCATGTTATATTCAGGAAAGACTTGATGTTTTGTGAAAATGTTTCACAGATGTCATGGTTCATTTGTGAAAAGAACTGAAACTTCATTCTTTTTCCTTGTGAAAAGAACTGAGACTTCATTCTTGTTCCTCTTTTTCAATAGTCTGCTAGCTTTGTTTACATAAAGTATGCTTTGGATGCTTTCCTTCTCGTGCTGACTGTAGAGTTAATTTTCTTTCCTTTTAAAAGAATTAATTCACGTTTAAAAGTTTGGTTTCATTTTAGTGTCAAATGAGTTACACATATTTTTTTTATATTAAAATGCTCTGCTACATTTTATTCATGTTTTAAAATACATGTATTGCTAGGGAATGCAAGTGGAATATTTGGTACTACATGATGTTGATTTAATAATATCCCATGTGGAGAATAATGCACACACTGAAGAAGCCCAAGAAGAGGAAGAGGAAGACTATGAGATGGAAGGTCCAGATATTGGTAACTATAATAAGATCATAATTGGTTTTATGATCTCCCCCACATCACCCATTCCTGCCTAGACCAGTACATTTCCAATGAGTTCACTTCCTCAGAGAATGTACTCACATTTAAGACTTGCCCAGAAATTATTTTTTAATCAGTCTATCAAATTGATAAGATGAACTATAAAGAGGCCTGGTGGTATAATGGTTACTTGCCGGCTTTTGATCTACAAGGTCAGTAGTTCAATACTACCAGCCTCTCTGCAGGAGAAAACCCGGGCTTTCTACTCCCGTAAAGGGTTACAGTCTTGGAAACGCACAGGGGCAGTTGTAGCCAATCCTGCAGGGTTTTCCCTATGAGTGAGCATCGACTCAGTGACATGGAGACAGTTCATTTAATGTGATACTGCTTATTGTTACAAGTCAAGCCTCTGGCTGCCACCATATCCCTGCTTGTTCCTTTCAAATCAATTCTTTCAGCACTTTTGGCTTAGTCCATGTTTTAAAATTCCACCCCAAAACCACAACCAATAAATTTATCTTATAAGTAGTATAGCCATAATGTTTCTTAGAAACGAGGATGGTAAAATTTTACTTCACATACATGTTATTAGGAGGGACCAGTGCATGGAGAAGGACATCATGCTTGGTACAAAGTAAGAAGATCAGTAAAGAAGAGGGAAATCCTCAGTGGAAAGGATTGAGTCAGTGGCCTCAAACATAGCAGTGATTATGAAGATGTTACAGAGTTGGATAGAATTTTTGTTCCATTGTACATGGAGTCACTGTGGGTCCATTGACTCAGTTTTACCTAACAAAAACAATAAATTGTTTTTATTGCTTCCATTTATACACTATTCTGTATTTTTCCCTTTAATTATTTGCTTTGATTCTTCTGAGCTTGCTTCTGTTATCTTAATAATTTGTGTTTCAACAGACTTGAAATTTTAATTTTGTTATCTATCGCTTTGATTCTTTTATAACATTAAGAAATTAATGTAACTGCTTATTAAACTGTTTATTACATGTCTCTTTTCTGTTAGTTTATAAATAAGGTAGGTGTGATGTTTTGTTAATTTTCATATTCTATGTACCTTGAATGTTTTAAGTTTTATCATTATCATGAACTCTAAGAGGGAAGTTTATAAAGTCTTTTCATGAATTTTATTATTTTGACCTAAGTGGATATTACAATTTAATTAAGGACTATGAGCTTCAACTATTATAATTGACTTAGTTTTTTATCTAACCTGAATGCCAGTCTTCTTATATGTAGAATTTGGAATTGTGCATGGTTTAATCCAGATTTCTTCTCCATAATCATGACATTAGACTATTTGGCCTCTTGCTCTCTGCTTTTTTCATATGGAAATATGTTCCTGTCTTCTAATTGGGAGACTTCCGTCATTCTTCTTTTAGTAAATTGTGACCCTGGTGGGATTTGTCTGTTTTAAGATTTACTGCTGCCATGTTACCTTGGCCCTGTCTGACCCTGACGGCGTGCCTTGGCCTCCGTGTGCCTTCCGTTTCTCCTTACTGTTACTGTGTTTGCGCCTCAGTCTACTTCTAGTTTTCCTTTTTGAAGTTTCTCCATTTTAATTTTTTGTTTAATTTCTTACTGACCCTTTGCATACTGGCCCCAATACACATTTTTCTTTTTGTCTCATTCATATTTACATAAGAAGCAGAAGATTTGTAAAGAGTTTACTACCATGTAAAAGTGGAATATGGGGAAAATGTCTCCCAAAAGAAAAGGGTATGGATGAGTTAAAACATAAAGCAGTGTGTGTAAAAAGGCCAGCACTAAAGAAAAGGAAAGAAAAAAAATGTAACTGAAGACCCAAACTAGAATGTGTATGTATCGATGAGGAGGTGAAAAAGAGGCTCGGATGCGTGTGTAAAAGCACCAGTCAGGGTAGCTTAGAGAGAGAGCGAGCGAGCAAGCGGACATAGTATAGGAAGGATAGAGACGGTGTGGGAACAAGGTAAAGGAAGAAGGGTTAAGCAGAAATAGGAAGATAGATGGGACCCACCACTTATTCTCTGTCCAGGCTGCCTGACTCAGTGACCTTAGAGGACAGAATAGAACTGTCCTGTGGGTCCCCAATGCTGTAACTCTTTTTAAAAAAATGTTCAGTTATTTCCTTCTTTTTAAAAAAAACTTTAAATCATTTTATTGGGGGATCATACAATTCTTATCACAATCCATACATCCATCCACTGTGTCAAGCACATGTGTACATTTGTTGCCATCATCATTCTCAAAACATTTGCCTTCTACTTGAGCCCTTGGTATCCGCTCCTCATTTTCCCCCCTCCCTCCCCACTCCCCTTTCCTCGCGAACCCTTCATGAATCATAAATTATTATTATTATTTTTCATATGTTAGTTACACTGTCCGACATCTCCCCCACCCTCTTCTCTGCTGTCCATCCTCCAGGGAGGAGGCTATACGTAGATTCTTGTAATCAGTTCTCTCTACCCCACATTCCCTCCACCCTCCAGGTATCGCCACTCTCACCACTGGTCCTGAAAGGATCATCTGTCCTGGATTCCCTGTGTTTCCAGTTGCTATCTGTACCAGTGTACATCCTCTGGTCTAGCCAGATTTGTAATGTAGAATTGGGATCATGATAGTGGGGAGGAGGAAGCATTTAAGAACTAGAGTAAAGTTGTATGTTTCATCGTTGCTACCCTGCACCCTGACTGGCTCATCTTCTCCCCACAATCCTTCATTATGGGGGTGTCCAGTTGCCTACCAATGGGTTTTGAGTCTCCACTCTACACTCATCCTCATTTACAGTGATAAGGTTTTTTTTGCTTTTTGATGCCTGATAACTGATCACTTCGGAACCTCATGATCACACAGACTGGTGTGTTCTTCCATGTGGGCTTTGTTGCTTCTGAGCTAGATGGCCGCTTGTTTATCTTCAAGCCTTTAAGACCTCAGATGCTGTATCTTTTGATAGCCGGGCACCATCAACTTTCTTCACCACATTTGATTATTCATCCGCTTTGTCTTCAGTTGTTGTGTCAGGAAGGTGAGCATCATAGAATGCCAATTTAATAGAAGAAAGTATTCTTGCATTGAGGGAGTACTTGAGTGGCGGCCCAATGTCCTTCTGCCACCTTAATACTAAACCTATAAATATAGGCACATAGATCTATTTCCCCATCCTCATATATATATTTGCATATGTACATGTCTTTTCTAGACATAAAGGCCCTTTGCCTCCCAGCTCTTTCCTCTATTTCCCTTGACTTTCCTCCTATCTCACTCTCATGCTCAGTCCCCACCTGGGTTTCAGCTATACCTCTTGGTTACATTACCCTTGATCATTTCCTACCAGGCCTGTCACACCCACCTCACCACCAATTTGGATCACTTGTTCTTCCCTTGTCCCTGGGTTTGTTAACACCACTTCCTTACCCCCCACCTCCCACGATCCCATTTCTCCCCTGGAACTGTCGGTCCCGTTGTTTTCTATGACTACAAAAAGAAAAACCAATGACCCATAAAAGAATAAATTAATTAATAGACAATTTTTTAAAAAAAGAAATAAAAACCTGTAAATAGATCAAGGTCTGATTTTTTTATCTCTAGGCGCGTCCTTCAGTCAAATTCGATGGGGTGCTGCGCTCTGGCTCCAGTCTGTCCTTTGTACTCCCTCGGGTGCGCCCTCCTCTTCTCCCGCAGTCTCTCTGCTGCACGCCTTCAGTAGGATTTTTTTTTAATACACAGAAGCACCATGTAACATGGTCAGTCACTTTTTCTCTGCAGTTCACCAATTTCCCGATGCCTGCTACCTCAATGCCTGCTATATCGCGGGGATGTGTAGTAAAACCTTTTAAAGCTGTAAAGAATATATTCCTCTTGCCGTCAAGTTGCTTTTGACTCATATAATTAGAAACGAAATACTCTTATTCTTCTCAAGCACATTTAAATTATTGCATTGTGAAGCAACAGGGAAGTGTTCTAAATTTCATGCATTTTTATGTTTAATTCAGATACTGTGAATTCAAAAGTCTTTGTAAAATACCATGTTGTCATGTGATTTTCTTTGAGAAAGACTTGAATATTTTGAGCTTTACTTTTATATGTAAATTAATTTCTTTTCAAACATTTTAGATATTCAAGATGATGAAGTGGCTGAAACGGTTTATAGAGATAGGAAACGGCGCTTGCCTTTGGAACTCACGGTGGAACTTACGGAAGAGACATTTAACAGGACAGTCATGGCTTCTGACAGCATCGTGCTCTTCTATGCCAGTTGTGAGTATGAGACTTTAGAAGAGACTCTCAATATAAACATACCAGGACATTCAAAGTATGCAGATTATCTTGCATGTTCAAGTAATACAATCATATCTTTCACATGTCTCAGGTAGGCTGCACATTTACTGACTGATCTGATTATATCTGTTTTATTGTTTACCTCAGATCATCTATTATCTATATCTAATTTGCAACTTGAAGGTTGATGTTTAGCTAAGTAATACTGTCATTCAGAAATACTGTAATTCAATCTAATACTAATTTGCTAGCTGTTCTGGTTAAGTTAGAGAAAGTATATTGCTTTTTGTGACGCATTAGTGATTCACTGGTAGAATTTGCACCTTCCATCTGGAAGAGTTCCAGGTAATGTGTGTCAGTGGAGGCCTGTATGTTGCTGTGATGCTGAGCAGGTTTCAGTGGCCCTGGCAGAGGAAGATGGATTAGTAAGAAAGACTTGGTAATCTACTTCCAAAAGTCAAGTGAATGCAAACCCTATGGATGAAAACATGTCATGTTACAGACATGTCTGGTTTGTAGCTGGTAGTGGGGCTGATTTAGGATTAAGCATTTTAAAATTTTATTATGTGTAGCATCACCATGAGGAAGTGACCATCTCAGTGGCAGCTAACAACAGCAGTAGCCACATATTTCTTTTATCTTCAAATAATATTCAGCGATAGTTTTTACAGTATGAATTAGAAAATTAATTTCATTTGGATATATCTGTAAGTCTGCGGATAAATGTTAAGTGGTATGTGCTAGAATGTTTCTAAAAAGTAAATATTTGGAAAACCTAAGTTTATATTTTCGTTAGATAGTAGTGAGTGTTTCAGAGATACTCATGTAATAACATCTGCTGATTTTTTTAAAATTCCATATAGGGGAAGCCGTGTCCATGGCATTTCTGCAGTCATATGTTGAGGTGGCAGTTCAATTGAACGGTATGTGTGCATAGTTATTGTACTGATCCTGAGATCTAGCTATTTGTAAAATGCTGTATAGCACGAAAGATATAGGAAGCACATAAAATTTTAGGTTGTTATGATTGTCTCCAAGGTAAGTTAAATGAACTTACAGAGTCTCAAAAATACTCAAAAACATTCACTTGTCTTCCTTGAATTCAAGAGTTGTTGAAATTAAAGAGTTCATATATTAGTGTACAGAGTTAATCCAAAAAATAGCCTTTGGGGCTGAATCCATTTACTTGGTGAGCATTTATTCAGCACTAGTTGAGCTGCTGGAGATGAAAGAAAAGGCAAGACCCAGTATTCTTTTCCTTTTTAAAAATAATTTTTGTAATTTATCAAGAATTCATGAGGCGGGAGGGGGGGGGGGGGAAAGGAACTGACACCAAGGGCTCAAGTAGAAAATAAATGCTTAGAAAATAATGATGGCAACAGATGCACATACATGCTTGACATCATTGATGTATGGATTGCTGCAAGAGGTATAAGATCCCCAATAAAATGATACCCCCTGAAAAAACCCCACTATAATTAGGAAACACTAGTGTTTCAAAATGGCATTGAGGGGGAATCCATTATAAGGATCTACATATAACCCCCCCCCGGGGGATAGACAACAGAAAAGTGGGTGAAGGGAGACATCGGACAGTATAAGACATGACAAAATAATAATTTATAAATTATCAAGGGTTCATGAAGGGGAGGGGAGGGAGGGAAGGGGGAAATGAGGAGCTGATACCAAGGGCTCAAGTAGAAGCAGATGTTTTGAGAATGATGATGGCAACAAATGTACAAATGTGCTTGCCACAATTGATGTATGTATGGATTGTGATAAGAGTTGTATGAGCCCCTAATAAAATGATTTTTTAAAAAAAGAACAAAATGGCATTGCGATCCAACAGCATAAGTTCGGATTGAAAACAGATGATAGCAACAAAGAGGGCCATGGCATTAATTGTCCATATGGATGAAAATTACATCACAAACTTGGCGGTAAGTCCTGTGAGCAAAGCTTCTTGTATGGGGCATGTTAGGCTCCAGGGTCAACCTCAGCTCCTCCATCACCTCTTCAAGTATACCGCAGTGCAGAGTTCCATGGTGGTCCACGTAGCAATGCAAAGGGACAGGAAGATGTAGAAAGACAAACTTGCATCTTGGGACAGTGTGAACCACGAGGTCCTGTAGGACAGCCATGGACACTGGATTTTCACAGAGCATCAAGGTTCTGAGCTGAGAGCAGGGGCTCAGAGCTGGCTGCAAGACACTGAGTGTCACTAATTTCAGGTCAACCAAGGTGGCTGAGACCTTGTTCAGCAGAGTAGGTAGGAATTCATAATTGAAGCCTGTCCTGTGTGCCCCACTCAGCTCCAGGGACCTTAGGTGGCTGGTGCAGGGACACGAGAATGGGCTTGTCAAGTCATGGTCCATAAGCATGCAATGGCTTATTCTGGGGTCTGCAAGTATCGGGGCAGCTGGTGGAGGTGGTTATCGAGGAAGTTGGCAGAGTGCAGGATAAGGTGTTGGAACCGATTCATATTGAGAAGCTAAGAGGTGAATTGTTGAAGTAGCTTTCTGCCTCGCCCTCCACTTCCTCCTCAGGGATTATGAAATACAAGGGTACATTCAGAGAGAAGGAGTGTATGCAGGCCAGGTAAGGAGCCAACCAGTTGAGGCTTTGAGGGTCCCAACTACCATGCACTTTCATTACCTGGACAGAGCCCAGGTGGCCTCTGGTTCCTGGTGAGGTAGGTCATGGAGGCACTAGACTGGGATCCCATCCACATGTGCCAGAAGATATCAGTGTTCCATGGTAGATCCTGTATTTTCAGATAGCATCTACTGCACTGAACATTTTGGGCAAGCAGGATGTCAAGACCATCAATAACAGTCTGTAAGATGTCAGGGCTAGATTGACAATGTTCCATCAGACCCCCCAGAGGAACTGAAGGGAGGGCCATACCCCAACCATGGCCTTCCCTGCTCTCTGTGTTGCCCAACAACAGCTGCCGTGAACAAGGGAGGGACGAGATCTGTGGGCAGCCACTCTGCAACACACTCTAGATGGCAAGGTCTAGGAGCCTGGGAGGGTTCCTGCTGCTCTTGCTGATCAGTCTGCTCCAAAGGAATCCTAACCGTGGTAGAGGCTGGCCAGATCTCTGTGGGGTTTAGATTTCAAACTGGATTCTTCTGATTCAAGTTGGTCCAGAGCTTGGTGAACACATGATTGACAGGTCCAATGGTGGGCATTCACCTCAGCAGCCTGGGTCTAGGAAAAGCATCTAGGAACTACGCTGGAGTTGCAGCTCCACAGAAGCACAGACCCAGTATTCTTTTTTTAATTTTAAGTTTTAAAATCATTTTATTGGGGGCTCATATAGCTCTTATCACAATCTATACATCCATCCATTATGTCAAGCACATTTGTACATTTGTTGTCATCATCATTTTCAAAACATTTCTTTCTACTTGAGCCCTTGGTATCAGCTCCTCTTTTTTCCCCCTCCCTCACATACCCTTGATAATTTATTATTATTTTTTTTATGTCTTACGCTTGACCAATGTCACCCCTAATTCACTTCTCTGTTGTTCGTCCCCCTGGGAGGGGCTTATATGTTGATCATTGTGACCAGTTCACCCTTTCTCCTCGACCTTTCCCTTCCCCTCCTGGTCTTGCTCCTCTCTTATTGATCCTGAGGGGCTTATGTGTCCTGGATTCCCTGTGTTTCCAGCTCTTATCTGTACCCGTGTACATGCTCTGGTCTAGCCAGATTTGTAAGGTAGAATTGGGATCATGACAGTGGGGATGAGGAAGCATTAAAGAACTAGAGGAAAGTTGTATGTTTTGTCTGTGCTATACTGCACCCTGGCTTTTTGTGACCCTTCTGTAATGGGATGTCCAATTGTCTGTGGATGGTCTCTGGGTCTCCACTCTGCACTACCCCCTCATTCACATTGATAGCATTTTTTTGTTCTGAGGACCCAGTATTCTATAGCACTCATAGCTATTGAAAAATCCAAGACTCCAGTGTTCTTGGGTCTGTAGTTAGCTCTTCACAGACTAGGAAATATCTCCGTAGTCAATAACTTAATTTTAATTACTGTTTGAAACCTGGCCCAATGGCAGCCAAAATAAAATTCAAGGAGTGGATTATAAAATGTCTATGCTATCAGCCTAGCAAAGAAGGAGACCTACAAAAGTAGGGCGGCATATTCGTTGGGAGAGAGATGGTGGATAAGGTGTATATAATGTTTTATAATCATTTGAAAAAGAATATTATGCATTTTATCTGTTATATTATTTTTCTTGCTCTATTTTTCTCATTACTAGAATCTATTGTGACTAAATAGGCTTATTCAGGGCTATTCTGGGAACATATCTACCATTTACCTTTTGAGAACACTTGCTTACAGACTCATTAGTTTGTCATTTCCTTTAAGGGTAGGCAGTATACCTTGGGGAACCCTGGCGGGACAGAGGTTCAGTGTTTGCGCTGCTAGAGCCAAGAGTTTGGCAGTTGGAACCCACGTGTTCCTTCAAGGGAACAAGATGAGGCTGTTTGCCTCTGAAGATGTACAGCCTTGAAAATCCTACACAGAAGTTCTGTTTCTCTGGTCAGGTCACTATGGGTTGGAATAGACTGGACAGTAGTAAGTAGGAGTGTGCTTTACACTTAGATCACTGAAGTTAGCATGCTGACGTAGGTTTCAGAATATCTATTTTTTAATAATTGTTAAATGAATGAATAATACAGTAGAGTATATTGGCTTTTAATTTAATGGAAATCTGCACTGGTTTTAAAGAACTAACTTGGCATACATCTTATTTATATGAGTTCACTTTTCGTGAACTAAAGAAATTAATTATAGGAAGTCAACTCTCAATAACAATACATTTTCTAATCACATATTATTTAACTTTAGATTATTTTATTACTGAGTAGAGAGATAATTAAATCTGTAGATGTTGCGATCCTAAATATTTTTTTCCTTTTGAAGCAATACCTGTTACCTATCTTTCAATTGCCTTTTCTGGTTGCCAGCTATGAGCAGATTTTAGTTTCTTCTCTTTTAGTGTCTCTAGTGTTGTTGGCAAATACGTACAAGAAGGAAAAACCAGACTCAAGCCTGCTGTTTTCAAATTGATTTCATCTCAAAGTGGTCCTTTAGAAGAGAGCTGAACTATTCAGAGGATTTCCAAGGCTGTAAATCTTTGTGGACACAGACTGTCTCATCTTTCTTCTGCAGAGCAGCTAGCTGGTGCATGTAATCCTAGCCCAGATGATGACAAATATTAGTCACAAGGTGGCAGCAAATATCAAGTTTTTATACTTCCATAATATCTATAAAAAAGATATTCTTTCATTAGCATACCTTTAGAGATGCTATTTTTACTACACTTGATCTTAGCCAAAAGGCCAAGAAACGATGAGATGCTATTTTTAATTACTATATTGATAAAATATATGCTATAATGCTTTAGGAGTCTTAGGACACTGGTTTTTCTTCTGAAAATGAATAAATACTGAAAAAATATCTAAATGAAGATAAAAATTTGAATTTATAACTTCAATTTAGCAGCTATATAATATTTAAGGATTTGTATCTGTTCTATATCCAGTTTTAAAGACGCACCAAAGTTTTCCATTTGGATCGCAAGGACAGGGAAATAATAATTTACATTTGTTGTAGTGGAAGGCACGGGAAGGCGCTTATTAAAGGAAAAGAACTGTGTTTTAAATAGCACTAGATTCCATTCTTTAAAGGCAGAGATGGAAATAGCAATGCCCGCTCTAAGATGGTGGCCTACTGCACTATTTTGAATGTATTGCTCTCTATAGCCCTGACAATAATTCAGTGCCTTCTGAAAGGACTCGTTAAGTCTCTTTTGAGTCTCTAGCTTCAGGGCTTTTAACCCATAAGTGTCCCAATTCCTGCTAGCATTCTGGATCACCCACTTTTTAAAACCAATTTAAATTTGGGTCTGCTGTGGTTTCCCTTGTTTGACGGACTGAACTGGTTCTAACTGATTTTAGCCCTGCTTTCTACTCACTTATTTAAACAGAATAAGTAAGAATTTGTGTGTGATCCCCCTATGTATTTTCTTAGGCTGAAAGGAAATGATAATATTTGGACATCCATGAACTAAGAAATGGGAAAGTTCCCATTCCTAGTGTATAGTAGTATAAAGATTAGATTCCTTTAAAACATATGTGTTCAGATGTTACAGCCTTTTGAATAAGAAACATCTTATTTATGACTTTTAGTAAAAAGGCAGTTAACAAATTTCTATTGTGTGATTCCCTTGGTTTATGATAACTTTAGGCCCTCGTGGTAGTGATAGCCATGGAGTTGATTCTGACAGTTAGTGTCCCTGTGGCAGAGTAGAACTGCCCCTTTGAGTTTCTGGTGGTTTAAGAAGTCTTTTCTGGAACAGTCTCATCTTTTTCTTACAGTGATTGATGTGTTTCAGCTGCTGACCTGCAAGTGGCAGCAGCTGCATGCATCACTCGTTATTTCAGCAGAGCTCATAGTGAGTAGCTCATTGGAATACTAAGGACTCCTATCCAGTGCCGTGGAATTGATTTGGATTCATAGTGACTCGATAGCTAGAGTAGAACTGCCTCATAGGATCTCTAAGGCTGTGTCTTCTGTGGAATGACTGGTGGTGGGGGATCAAACCACTGACATTTGCCTTAATAGTCAAGCACTATACCAAGCACTATACAACCCCTGTACAAACAGGGCCACATGATGAAGCATTAGTAGTTTCTAATGGGATGCATTATGCTTCAGAGGGCTTGATATTGAAGGAGGATCTCATCACAACCTTCTATTGGTAATTGTACAGACTTTCAAATTAAGATTATAGTGTTATAAAGTAGGGGTATCTTATTTTTAAAATTACTATTGTGTTTTATACAGTACTTAAATTTAAAACAACTGAATTATCTGCATTAATATCTATAAGGAGTTCATTTTATTTTCCTTTAGGCACATCCAATATGCTACTCTGTAGAATAAACTGTGGAGATTGGTCTGACATATGTACTAAGCAAAATGTTACTGAATTTCCTGTTATAAAGATGTACAAGGAAGGTGAGAACCCAGTATCTTATGTTGGTATGCTAGGAACTGAAGATCTCCTAAAATTTATTCAGCTGTAAGTATCCAAGTTAACTTTGCATGGGTTAAGGGGGATTCTAGAATTAAAATAAACGTTGATGACGAGAGCCTTTCCACATTTCTTTTTTTTTTTTTTTGGAAGATAGTAGTAATTTTGTTTAGTGAAGGTGATTTTTTTCTTAAAGGGGGATAGTATTTGTTTTTATTTGGTCAAATATGTGTCTTGCTTATATTGTTTCCTAAGTTTAGTGTTTCTGTTTTACACAAGTGAAAAAAAAATCCTTACATTTAAATTTGATTGTAGTCATATATTCATTCAGCAACAGGATTTCATGCCCAGTGAATATAACATCTATCCAAGAAGCAGAAGAATATTTAAGGGGGGAATTATATGAAGAATTGGCCTCCTATTCAAGAGTGTCAGTACTAGGAATATTTAGCCCAACCATGATCACAGGTAAGAAGAGTTGAAGTTTTAAATTATGCAACGTAGAGTTTGAAAAATCATGGTTAAGAAGTATGCATATCCTTTAAAATGATAGAGAATCCGAATTATAGATAATATAGAAAATAACCAAATTTAAAGAACTATGAAGATGGTCTGATTATCAAAAGTTCTCTTATGTTTGGGCGTTTATATTTTTCCTTTTTCTGTACTATTAAAAACTTATATACATTTTTAATGTAATTGGCCTAGTGCTGTGTATGCAGATAGTAGCCTTCTGTTTCAAGCACAGGTGTATCTTGGCATGTGATTAATAACTCTTGGAATTCATCATTTTAATTGATGCCTAATATTTGGCTGAATGAATATACCATGATTTGACCACTTAACAAAATATCATATTTTCCTCTGGTGGTTCCGTGGGTTACGGGTTGGACTGCTGAATGCAAAGCTGGAGTTCAGACCCAGCAGCTATTCTGTGAGAGAAGAGGCGGCTGTTTGCTTCCTTAAAAATTTGCTGAAAACTGCTGTCTACAAATTTAACCCCAAATCTCCAGCTGCTCCGCTGGAGGAAGAGGAGGCTGCTGCTCCCGTAAAGATTTGCAGTCTTGGAAACCCAAAGGGGCGGTTCTGCTCTGTCTTACAGGGTTGCTGTGAGTCAGAGTGGACTTGAGGGCAGTGAGCTTGGTTTTTGATGAATATTTATACAACTTTATTTTTTCTATATGTGAGGAAAAACTATGAGCTTTTCTGTGAATTTTAGACTATTTGATGGCTATAGATCCCTAGTTGGAGAATGACTGTATTTTGCATATCCTAAAAAAATTGTCTGGAACGTGCTTCACTTGCTTTCTTCAGCTGCTGCACACTCATTTTTAAATGGGCCTGTCTAATGAGTTAATATAAACCAAAGCCATTGAGTTGACTTGGACAGAGTAGAACTAACTGCGCCTTTGGATTTCAGAGACTAAATCCTTGCAAGAGCAGACTGCCTCATCTTTCTCCTGAGGACCAGCTGCTGGGTCCACTTTTGAGCAGGTGATCTTGTAGTTAACAGCCCAACACATAAACCACTACGCCCCCAGTCTTAAGTGACTTCTTATAAGACCTTTATACTCTAAAACTCTACATAGCCTCCTGTCATTTTGTGATCATTATTTTCCCGTTTATTGTTTGTCTTTTGACTTTATTTAGTAATGATCGCATGTGTAAAACCCCACTGTGGTGAAGTCACAGTTGTGACCCATAGCGATTCTGTAGGACAGAGTAGAACGGCCCCTTAGCTCCCAAGCCTGTGCATCTTTATGGAAAAAGACTGCCCCATCTTTCTCCTGCCAAGTGGAAGGTAGATTTGAGGTTGGGGGGTTTGAACTGCCTACCTTTAAGTTAAACAGGTGAACTCTTTACTACTGTACTATCAGGACTCAGTTAAATTTACTCATACATGTATGCTTATTTGTTTCAATGTTTTCTGTTTTACTCGCTTTTCTATCTAGTGATACGTAATCTTTTGGTTCGATAACGCATGTTGGATATAAATTAGTAAATTCTCTTATTTGTCTTTGCACCATTTTCTTCTGTCTATTGATTCTCATGCAGGAGAAAGGAAGTTTTTTGCTCTTGTATGGATTTACAGGCTTGGAAACCCAAAGGGGCAATTCCTTTTCTATAGGGTCACTGTGAGTCAGGATCGAATCGATAGCAGTGGGGCTTTTTGATTTATTAACCCTTCTAGATAAACATTAGCTGTTTACAGTAATTATCTTCACTGATTTGAATTTATGTCTCCTGTTTGGTGCCTCACTGGCCTTTTTTTTTCTTTCTAATTCTCTCGTCTATGTGGAGTATATTATCTTTGCTCTTATTTTCTCTAAGACTAGGGAGGATGTTCTTAACAAAACATATTTGAGCATATAAAAGCAAATGCCTCAATGGTTTTGACTCCCAATATAGAAGTGAAGAAATTTGACAAACTTTTAAAGTGGTTTTTGAGAACCAGTCCTAGAGGACGAAATAGGACTTAGTCCTCTAATCCTGGTGCCACATTCTTTCCTCATACAGTTCCATTTCTCGTACTATTTGTTCAGCATAAAAACCAAGTGTGGTGAAAGAATACAGCCCTGACACATAACTTCCATAATTTTAAACCATGTACATACCCTTTGGAGCCCTGGTGGCGAACTGGTTATGAGTTGGGCTGGAATTCTCAAGGTCAGCAGTTGGAATCCACCAACCACTCCTTGGGAGAAAGACAGGACTTTCTACTCCCTTAAACAGTTACCGTCTCGGAAACTCAGAGAGCAATCTTACCCTTACACATAGGGTCACTGAGTTGACATCAACTCTGGGACAGTGAGTTTGTTATTTGGTTGTATTATCCCCTTGTTCTGTTTGAATAATTGCCTTTTTGTTGATGTTTAAGTTCTGCATGAGCAAAATTTTACAATTTCCATTTTTTGTAGTTATCTATAGCTTGTTAAGATCCATACAATGGGATGTCTCTGCATAGTCAATGAAACACAAGTTAATATCTTTCTGATATTCTCTGCTTTCAGCCAAGATCCATCTGACATCAGCAATGCCACCTCTTGTTCTGTATTCTCTTCTGAATCCAGCAGCTCCTTGTCTATATGCTGTCACAACCATTTGTGTATTGTCTTCATCAAAATTTTACATGCCTGTGATTTTAATGATATTGCTTGATAATTTTTGAATTGTTGGGTCACCTGTTTGTGGAATGGGCATAATCATTTGCCTTCCACATGTGTTGGTGTTGATGAGTAAGTGCTTCCGGTGTTGCATTAGTTTGTTGAAACATGTCATTTGGTAGTCTGTGAATTCCTGGAGATTTATTTTCCACTATTGCTACCAGCTCGGACTAACTTCTTTCAGTACTAGCAATTCTTGTTCATATGCTACTTATTGAAATGACTGAATGTCAACAAGTTCTTTTTGGTGTGTATTCCTTCCGTCTTTTGATTTCTACTATAAAATGCAATGTTTTGCCTAAGAGACCTTTTATATTTCAGTTCTTATGAGACAGTCAATTCTAACTCATAGCCACACTATAGGATTGAACAGAACTGCCCTTGTGGGTTTCCAAGATTGTAACTTTTTATTTTATGTTGTTGAGATATAATTAACATCATGTAATTCAATAATTCTTTCATTTACCAAGAAAGGTTGTGAAGTCATTGCCACAATCTTCTTTGGAACCTTTTCTTCCTCCAGTGATGTTGAGTCCCCACCACCCCACTTCCATGGCCCCAGGCAATAAATTCAGCAGTTGTCTTCACAGGAGCCCTGGTGGTATAGTGGTTAAAGAGTTGGGCTGCTAACTGCAAGACCAGCCGTTCAAAACCACAAGCCTATGTAAGGGAGAAAGATGGGGCTTTCTACTCCCTTGAACAGTCTTAGAAAATCACAAGCAGTTCTACCTTGTCCTATAGGGTAACTATGGGTCCGCATCAACTCAAAGACAGTGAGTTTTGAGTCTTTGTGTATCCACTCATCCTGGTTTCTCTGTATAGATTAACATACAAAACAAGGACCCAGCAACAATGACCATTTAAAACAGAATGACCTAAATCTAAGAAAAAGGAGAGAAGATAAAAAATTTAGAATAAATTCACATTGTGCCCAGAAGGAGGTCAAATGACAAGGTGTTGCATTTCATCCTAACTACAGGTGCTCGAATCCACTTTATAGAGCTCTGTGTGTGCATCGGGGCTCCAGGGAGACTCAATCCATGTAATAATCCTGTAAAATGGATTTGGGGCTACCACTGCCATCCGTAGTGTTCTGCAGACCAGGGGGTTAGAATTTAGCCATTGGTATGACTCCCTCCTGCAAGTTTGGATCTCATTATTTACAATCCTTGGGTCGCAGATTGGTGTCCTTCTGTGTGGACTTAGCTGACACCTTGCTTAGATGGCTGCTTATTTTGACACATTCTTTTAAGACCCCAGACACCATTTTTCAGGATACCTGGGCATCATCTGATTTCATCATACTTTACTATGACACGTTTGTCTTCAGTGCCCTCTCCATGAGGGTGAATGCTAGGCAGGACCATGTCATACCAACTAATTGTTTTTGTATTAGAGCTACGACCAAGTGAGAGTTCAAAACCCATCCGTATCGCTGAGCTTTCTATAAGCCCCTGGTTCACTTTCAGAGCCACCGTACACCACACATCATCCCGATGGGGCTCACAGTAATTTTTTAACAGTAACGTTATTTTATTCAATGATAAAGCACTGTTGAGACTTAACAGATAATTCTACATGAGTAATTAGTGAACTTTACTGGAGATCGGATCAAAGGGTGGGGGTTTTTGTATGTATGGGAGGGGGTAGTTGTACTTCTGATGGTGGGTGGGCTGGGTGGGACATCCTGCCAGTGGGAAAAGTGCTTACCATTTGTAGAGACCCCAAGGGGATAAGGCTCCCAGTATTGTGTTTCTAACTGGGTTCTTTTGCCCTAGTTCCTAACAGACAACCTGGCAGTGCGCTATAGTCAACTTAGACAACTCTGTCCTTAGGAGGTACGCAATTGGAAACCCCCCTAGGTGAACTGTACTTTACCTTAAACTCAGTTATAGCAGAACCAAGGAATGGACATAAGTACTTCCTTGAACGATAACCTGAAATGTCTTAATGGGAGAAGAAGCAGACGATGGATATTCGAAGGTTAGGGAATCCGTGGTCACTATAATTTGGACCTATTGCTCTCAGAGTGCCCAACCTGGAACCAACATATAATTGCTGTTCTGTTCTCTCTGCCTTTATGGGGCATGTGTTAGTCTACCTCGCATGGTTTTACCTTCATAACTGAGTGTTACTGGCAGTATGGCCATACCTCCAACCCACATGCTAACTGATGTCAGTGTAACTAGTGGCCCGTCAGTCACCCACGTTCTGAAGACATAGGTGACTAACTCTCTGGAGGCAGAAAGCCTCACTTTTTCCCCTTGGAGCGACTGGTGCCTTTAAAATACTGTCTGTAACCCACTTGACCACCGCGGCTCCATTGACACTCTAGTTTTGATGTTTATTGTCAGTTCTGTTAGCTTGAGAAATGTGGAGCCTGCCCTTCCTACTCTTAAGCTCTTTTACTTCAACTTCGATTCACGTTAGCTACTCTGTTCAAGAGCAAATTTCCCAGTTGTTTTCTGGCATTCATTTTGATTTTACTTGCTTTGTAATGACCTTTTGTTTCCTTTCTGTATGCTGATCTTGACGCCATCCTTTAGCTTGTCAGAACTTTGATCATAATGTTCGGTGCATCAAATCTGTTGTCTAAATTCAGGTAGGATATACTTAAGGTTGTGTTTTGGCTTACGTGAACTTGTGTTATAGTTTTTTCAGCTTTTACCTGAATGTCCATATTAGCAATTGATAGTCTGTTCCACGGTTGACTCCAGGCCTTGTTTTGGCTGATGATATTGCCCTGTCGTCTGGTCCCACAGATGTAATCAATTTGATTCCTGTGTAGTCTGTCCAGTAAGGTCCATGGGTGTAGTTGCCACTTAGGTTGTTAAAAATGTTTTTAAAGGTGTTTAAATATGTATATCCTAATAAATTTGAAAAGAGTGATACACAAAATAATAAAACCTATTTAAAAACAGAAACACATTACAGAAAATAAAAAAGACGTAAAATCCCAAATTGTGAAGCCCTAACAAAGACACTATTAGGTATCTAGAATTTCCAGCCTTATATATTTTAATTTCCTTTACTTTCTGTCACTACAATGTGTATTTATTTCATACATCTAATTCCCTTTCCTTAGGAAGAAATTAAAGAGCAACAAATATGAATTCAGTAACACTGTATGGTTTCACCACCTGCAGTCAAACCATACTCCAAATTCTTTGCCATTGAGTCCACCCTGACTCATGGTGACCTTATTGGGCAGGGTAGAGCTCCTCCCCCTCATGGGTATCCAAGACTGCCATTCTTTACAGGAGCAGAACGCTTCACCTGAACCCCTCAGAGCCGCTGGCCTCTGGTTAGCAGCCCAGCACATTAACCACTACACCCCCAGGGGGATTTTATGTGTCAAGTAGACATGTGCTCTGCAGGGTTCTCAGTTGAGTTTTAATGAAGTAGATCATCAGGTCTTCCCAGTGAGGCGCTTCAGTTTGGATGGGATACCAAACAGTTCAGTTAGTAGCTTCAGTTAGTAGGTAAGCATGTAGCCATGTGCAAATCTAGGAACGCTTCCTTTGACTAGAATGCTATAAATCTTATAAATCATATTTTGTGTGTATATATATGTGTAGGGACCACAGTTTGCATTATGTCAATTTACATTTCTGTAATCAAAAAATTTCAGGAAAAGTCACAATTATTTGAGTAAATAAATTATTTATGATGTCTGCAATTACATATTTGTCTTTGTAATTAATTTATAATAAGATGCTACTATCAGATTATTAATTGAATAGCTCACATAATTTTAACATTCAAATATTTATTCTTATCTATGTATTTATAGCCATAGAAAACTTCACTAAAGCAGGAAATTCTCTAAGAGGATATGTCCTCACTGGAATTTATTCTGAAGAAGATGTTTTGTTATTGTAAGTCTTTTGCTCTTCTAATTTTAAGGAATACAGAGTTATGTAAGAAATGTGTTTCTTCAAGCAGTTGAAATATAGGGCTGCAACATAGCTTCTAATTTACTAAAATCTTCAATTTTCTTCTGAAAAGGCATGCAAAGAACAAGGGTATTTAGATTCTTTCTGGATTCTGGAACTTTTTCATCCTTCTATAGAACATTTCCACTTTGAGTTTTACTACCTGCATTTTAGGCTCTTTGGAATTATAACAACTTTTTAGAGTATTTTACAACTTGAGTGTCTGGGTTTTTATTTTCCATGAAGGCATATAAAAAACCAGAGTGTTTTCATATTCCATATTTCTCCTGGGTAAATGCACTTATACTATATACTTAATTTCAAGCTATGCAAACATATACTTAATCCTTTTTTAGCTATTTCAGTTGCTGTATTTGTAAATGATGATGTTCTATAGTCTCTCAGAATGATTACCTGGGAGCAAAATGAAGGACTGTACTGCCAAGTGTGAAAAATATTACTAATACACATCACATTCTGTATTCCGGGTTTATTTTCAGATGAAGTTGAAATTGCCAAGCCCCAGTAGTTTGTCTTTCTCACCTTCTGACTAATTTAATTGTCATGTCTGAATTTAAATTAGCCTTCATCCTGAATGCTGGTTACATAATGCTTTGAATAATAAAGCTCTTGTTTTATTTGTGAAATCACTTTTTTCTAAAAAAATATATAGTAAACTCCAGATTTTTAGAAAATGTGAGACTTATAGATCTGACACAAGAATACCCACCTCTTGGAATGGAGACCCAAAGCCGACCTGTAGACAATTGACTATCCCCCACAGAAGGGATATAAGGAAGGGACTGTTCAACCAAGGTGCCATATAGCATCGATGAAACCCATAATTTTTCTAGTTCCTGAATGTTTCTCCCCCCACCCTACCTCCTTCACTACTGTGTTAGTCTGGGTAGACTAGAGAAACAAATCCATGGACACACATATGTGTATAAGAAAGAGATTTATGTACAAGAGCAATTGAACATTGAGAAAACATTCCAGTCCAGATCAAGTCCATAAGTTCGATATTAGCCCATATGTCCGATATTTTATAAAGTCCTCATCAGACTCACGAAACACATACAATGATGCTGAATCTAGAAGATCACAGACCAGTGGGTAGAAAGTCCTTGGCTGCAGTGCCATTGGAAACATCTCAGTGCTGGCAGGGGACTTTGCATGGCATTTCCAGCACCCAGGGCTGCATCAGGGTGGGTCCATGTGTCTTGCCTGCTGCTATGTCTCCCAGGGTGTGAGCACAGAGAGAAGTGTCTCCCTCCTCCAAGGAGGAAGTACCTGATTTTCCCAGAATTCTCAGGAGAAGGCCATGCCCACACAGAGGCCTCAATGGCTATGGTCTGATTGACAAGCTAGACTCCACCCCAACACTTAATCCTCAGATTAACAAATGATTATGTAACGACCACAACTACCATGGCCCAGAGCTGCCTCACAAATCTGACCAGACCAGAGAGCACACACTGGCACAGACAAGAGCTCTGGACACACGGAATTCAGGACAGATCAACCCCTCTGCACAGTAGTGGGAGTAGTGATGTCATGAGGGAAGGGGGAACCCATCACAAGGTTGGAGATATAGCCCCCCAAAAAGGGGATGAATAACAAATGTGAGTGAAGGGAGACAACAGAAAGTGTAAGAAGTGAAATAATAATAACAATGTATAATTGGTCAAGGATGCAGGAGAACCGGAAAGTGGGGGACGGATAAAAAGGAGCTTATACCAAGGGCTCATGAAGAAAATGTTTTGGAAATGACGATGGTAATATATGTACAAATATGCTTGGTACAATTGATGTGTGGGATGTCATAAGAGCTGTAAGAAAAACTTAAAAAAATTTATCTAACAAAAAAATACCTGCCCCATCTTCTTTGACTCTGCCGTCTTCTCAGGAATGCCTTGTATAGAGCCAACTAGTCAACACAGGGTATCTTTTAAGTAACTTGAAGGCTCTGCTCTCTGTTAGTGCTTATAATAGGGTACTTCGACTTTGCCATGAGTTCGGTTTTTACACATGGTATGCATCGTTGATAGTTTCAACAAGCATTTTCCTTGGTTGAGAGGTTATTAAGCAAAAGCGGAGGGGGTTGGACTCTTTAGGCATTGCAGAGAGTAAGCTCCATGTGGAAGGTTTCTCAGTTCAAATCTTACCTAACGATTTTTCACTCTCTCTTTGTCCCGACTTTCTCATCAGTGAAACAGAGGTGATAGGGCTTTGTATAGGGCTGTGTGAGGGTCAGATGAAAATGTTACTAAAGCAGTAGCTTCATGCCTGGATAATAGCAGATATGAATTAAAAGCCATCTCCTTTCTCCACAATGTGTTGAGAAGTCAAAAGATGTTCAGCCCCATTCAGTGTGTTCTAAATCCTGTTTATATATTTCCGTGGTGAATAAATGGTCTATTTAAACACTTCTGGCTACATCATTATCTGTTGCTTTCTTTTAATCTGTGTTGTCAAGACTCATAAACTTCCTCAGAAAGCTTCGTAGTGAAGATTAGTTTGTTTGAAGTTGAGGTCTTTCCCCCCCTTAGCAGCAGGGCTACCCATTTGCTACCTCACACTGACCTCCTGGCCTAATTTTTCATTTTTTTAATGGCTTTCTGTCTTTTGGTTGTGAATTTTAATAGGGATTTCTTCCATAGGTCAGATAAATACGCCACAACGGTTCCAGCCTTGCTCCTTGCTAGACACGAAGAAGGGGATACAGTGAGCATGCCGTTAACTAGCGCTAGTGCTCAAGACATCGTGCGAATCATAACACATGCATCTCTGGAAACATTTGTGAGTATATTTTCTCATAAGGGTGTTATTTGAAATGGAGAATTTAGATCAGATTGTGTACTTTAATACACCATCTCGCAACTTTTGCTGTCACAGGCCATGATGTTTTGTGAACTGAAGCGTTTTTGAGTTGCTGGGCTTTATTGCTCATTTTATATACATGTACCTCCTTTAAAACACTGCCAAAAGATTGAATGCCTTTGTGTTATTTTTCATGCTGACACTACTGGTCAGTTGAAGTAGTTGATTTAGATTGATGCTTGATAGAAAGCACCTGAGTCCTAGAAAGATTGCCTACCTTCAAAGCCATGCTTGATTCCTTCCTTTTTCTGTGTTAACGTCTCAGTGCAGCAGATTTTGCATATCTAAACTGTGAGTGACATTACCACCTACTGCAGAGTTAGTGTGAAGACTAAATGAAAACAGTATAGATTGTGATAAGAGTTGTATGAGCCCCTAATAAAACATTAAAAAAAAAGTTTAAGTACTAACTATTGATTAGAGTGAGAGGTTTAGTATGCTCTTATCTCTGTTTCCAATAAACTAGCATCTAATATTGTAAAAAAAGAAAACACGCTTACAGCGCTTCTTGTTAGTATCAGTTCCAACAAACATTAACTACTATTCTTTTCTTATATACAACTTTAGAACAACATACTGTGGCATGAAAGGCCTTCCTTAGTATAGTAGTATAGTGCTTTGTATACTAGTGAGTCCAGTAATCCAACATGTATAATCTACATTACTTGATTTTGCAATTAATTCAACCTCATTAGCGTAATACATAAGAACCAAACACTGCCATCGAGTTGATTCTGACTCATTAGAAAGTGGGAAGGACTTGAAGACGTCCTAATGCATATCCGAGATTGCAGCCCTCGGTGTGGATCACCACTCGATGCAAAAGCGACCCAAGTCCTCACAAATGGACCAGTGGGTAACACCATGATAAATGGAGAAAAGACTGAAGTGGTCAAGGATTTTGTCTTACTTGCATCTACAATCAGTGCTCATGGAGGCAGTAGGCAAGACATCAAAAGACCTGTTACAGTGGTCTTTTGCATAAGGCCTCTTTAGAGTATTGAAAAGCAAGGATATCGCTTTGAGGACTAGCATGCACAGGACCCAAGCCATGGTATTTTCCATGACCTCATCTGCATGTGAAAGTTGGATATTGAATAAGGACGACTGGAGAAGAATCGATGCATTTGAAGTGTGCTGGCGAAGGATATTGAAAGTACCATGGGCTGCTTACTTAGAGGCAAGGATGGCAAGATTTCATCTTATATACTCTGGACATGTTGTCGAGAGACCCTGGAGAAAGACACCGTGCTTGTTAAGCCCTCAAGGAGATGATGGACACAGGGGCTGCAGCAATGGGCTCAAGCATAGGGACAAGTGTGAGGACGGAGCAGGGCTATGCAGTGTTTCTCTCTGTGTGCACAGGGTCACTATGGGTTAAGACTGAACAGATGGCACCTAACAACAGCAGAGCTGCTTTGAGTTGGCATCAAATTGATGGCAGTGGATTTTGAAGACTAAATCAGCTTTTGAATCCTAAATGTGATTTTTAAATCTTAATTTTTCTCTTAAACTCACAGACCTCTGATATTCCTTCCTGATATTTATAAGAATAGTTCACAAGGCTGACCTTTCTACATTCTCATATTCCTGTTAGCCATTGGTTGGCAAGGATACATAATTGTGTTATCCATTGGATCCTAATTATTTTCAGTATTCTTGAGAGCTAGATAATTTATGAAGACCTTTTCCCACCTGGTTTTCCTCTTACATGCCTAAGTCTGTAAATGAATAATTAATTTACTTTCTCTTAGTGAATAAAAATCATCACAAAGCTGGTTCCTAGGAAGTGAAGGTCAAGTGCATCTCTGCATTCCACATTCTTCATTGTCTCCAACGGCAGGCATTTCATTCCCCATGGCACTCTCTCTTGCTCTGCTGAGTGATTTACTACACCGTCACATAGAACTTACACACATGTGGGTAGGTGTTTTATTAGGGTAAAGGATACAACGCTCAGGAGAATTAGGGAGACAAAGAGGCAGGAATAACATGATACAATTCAGAATCAACTCAAAGAAGAGAAACTCAGGCAAGGTTTGGAAAGGTCCTGAAACATTGGGCATACCACACCCCAAAGAGGCTCTCCAGGATTATCTCCCGCAAGGACTTCATTGAGATTTAATGTTTTGATTTTTTGGTTATGCTTATCTTTTTATTATGAATTGGGTGAAGGCTTATAGCGCAAATCCATTTTCCATTCAACAATCTCATACACATTTTGTTTCATGTTTGATTGCAACGCCCACAATGTAACATCGCACATTGCACTTCTACCCACTCTTCCCTGTTTTCAGTCCTCCCTCCCTGACTCTTCCTGCCTTCTGAGCTCTAACCTTGGGCAAATGTTAAAACATTTTGAACTCAGATAGCTGATTGTTCTAGGGAGTGCTTACCTGTTCGGTGTTACCGTTCACCCTGTAGACCTGTCTGTTGTTTACCTGCACATTGAGCGTGAGTTCATTCCAGACTGGAAGGAGGGGACCATAGTTTCAGCTCTTCCACTAGTTTCTGTTTGACCACTAAGTGTGGTCTTTTCCAGGATTTTCAGTTTTGTTCTACATTTTCGCCCATATTCTAATGTCTTACAAGTTTTGGGGACCCCAGTTGTTACCAAAATAGGAGGTAGAACATTTTCTTTGTGGGATATGTTGTGACAGTTGACCATGACATCTTTCGACACTTGGGTATTTATCAGCCAATTCACACAGTCATTATTTGGATCCAAGCAGGCTTGCAGACTAGCTTCTTTCTAATCTTTAATACAAATTCTCAAGTGTGGCCAATGTAGTCCAACTAAAGGTTATTTCATGAAGACCAGGAACAAAGTCCAAACTACTTGACGTGTAAAGTAACCCTTGACCCACTGTCTTGGTGTACTTGACTTTCATGGTTTCCAAGACAGTATATGTATTTTACTAGCTTTCTGCCCCTCCTAATTGCTATTTCCTGTGTTTGTAATCCCTGCTCAAGTACATCTTATTCCACATCCCAGGTGTGTTAGTCTGGATAGACTAGAGAAACAAATTTTTAGACACTCATATGTATATAGAAAGAAATTTATGTACAAGAGCAATTGAATATTGAGAAAATATGCCAGTCCAGATCAAGTCCATAAATTCTATATTATCCCTTATGTCCAATACCAATCTAAAAATTCCTCTTCAGACTCAAGAAACATATGCAATGATGCCAAATTCAGGATAGTCACAGATCAGTGGGTGGAAAGTTGTGGATCCAGTGGCAGTAAAAGCATCTCAGCGCTGGCAGTGGTCTCCACATGGCTCCTTCAGCTCCATGTGCTTTCTCAACAGGACTGTCTCAACAGGGAGTGAGTGTGTGGCCCACCTCCAGCTAGCTGTTTATCTCTGTTGCATCTCCAAATGAGGTCAACAAACGGCGTCCCGAGTGACAGGCTAAACTGCATCTCTTCACTCTCAAGGCTCAAATTGATAACCGATTATCTAACTACCACACCAGGTTGATTCAAATATGGGGTAAAAGAATATAGATCCATATAGTAAGGTTTAGGAGGGTTTCCAATATTACGTTTATTTTCTTCTTACATGTTTGAAGGCCTTTCATCAATCAGGAAGCACATGAAGCTTCCTTGTTCAGAGCTTTTATTAAGATTTATTAGTAAAATCCCACCTCCCTCTTGAGGTAAGTTAATGCTAAGAGGTAATCATGAGGTAGTAGGTGGTGGATCTTTGTGACCTAACTAGACCCAATTCCAGTCATGTCTCCACTTGACCTAGTTAGCTAGTTGTGTTTTGGACTTCTTATTGAAGATACTTAAAGTTCCAAATTTTTGTTTTGTTTCAAGAGATTATTCAAGGAATCAAGAGCAAAGACAGAATTCTTTGGGTAAAATTAATGTAAAGTCTTCCCTTAAGTGTATTTTCATTTAGTGACATTTTTAGAAATGTTAATTACATTTTACAAATTAAAATTGCATGAGTTATTTGGATATTATTCTCTATTTTATGCATGTCATCCCTATAGTTCTTATTTATGTCACTTAACAGCCAGAAATCACTGTGGAAAACCTTCCCACTTATTTGCGGCTTCAGAAACCATTGCTTATTTTGTTTAGTGATGGTGGCATAGATCATAAGTATGAAGAAGTAATGGTGACACTGATCAAACAGAAACACTTGGATTCACTTACCCCTTGCTGGCTAAATCTGTAAGTATATTTAAATTTTTAAATATCAGACAAGGTTAATAATGAGTACTATATTTTCACTAAGACATAAAAGTAACTCTGTGTTCAAAGCTAATGTTATGGCAGCAGTGTATAAGTGCCTTCACCGGGAAAATATGTGGCCAGCCACACACTTCTGTAAAGATTCACATATGTGAAACCCCACTTTGTCCGGCAGGTTGCTGTGAGTTGGAGCTGACTCTGTGGTGGTGATTATGGGTATATGTCATCATGATATTTTAGTAATTAAACGCCCTAAGATAGTCTCAGATGACCTTGTTTTTGATTGAATTGTTTTAATCATTTCATTAGGTGCTTGTACAACTCTTATCACAATCCATATATCCATCCACTGTGCCAAGCACATTTGTTGCCATCATCATTTTCAAAGCATTTTCTTTCTACTTGAGATCTTGGTATCAACTCCTCATTTCCCCCCTCCCTTCCCCACCCTCCGTCATCAACCCTTGATGAATTCTGTTTTATAAGAAAAAAAGTGGTATATTTTTCTTATGACTTTAAAAGAAATTTATGTCCATTGAGGACAATTGGCAAATATTGAAAAGTAAACATTGGGTATTTTGGCATTTCCTGTCAGTTTATTTTTCCTCTACCTCTAATTTCAAGTTCAGCTACAATGCCACCTAAAGATTTTAGTGCATCGGCCAGTGAGATTTCTAGGCATATATTTTAGATCCATATGTGTGTTAACATTTCATGTATTCTTTGTTTAAATTTGTCAGATATAACATATCTAAAACTGTGGGTGCTTTGAACAGTTCCATTAACAATATAACAGATATTTTCAGATAAATATAATTTCCATTATCTCAGAGCAAAACAATATTTCGTATAATATGGAATGTGTTGTGTAAGAAAGTGCTGTGTAAGAAAAACTAGGTATCTTTTACTTAAAAATGTATGGTCTTTTTGTGTAAAACTAATTGTTATAAGCTCTTTAATTTGAACATCCACCCCTTTCTTTTTAAGGAAAGCCACAATATAAACATAGGAAACATGTATACAATAAATATCTTGATATATTATGCATAAAATATAAACAAAAGTGTGTTCTTATAATTTACATAACCGTTTCACTTTTGAGCTGGCATGTGTGATCAGCTATTTGGCTAAATTTTGGAAGGAACTGATTGACTTTGAGAAACCTAACAGCCTTTGGACAATGTCTGTTTTGCACTTACACTGTCACCAGCTACTTTTTGCCCTGTAAACGAAACACAATACTCATGTTAAAAGGAAATTTTTGAGAAGTCTATATATCAACATTGTTGTAGACCTCTTGCTTTTTAAAACATCTACATAGATCAACTTACATTATAGGCCTGACACAATGTATATAAAGTAATGATCTACAGATGAGTGATCGAATGATCTACCAACTGTTTTGATATGGAAACCTATTAACATTAAATTGTTTCCTTTTGTAGAAAGAATACTCCTGCAGGAAGAGGAATTCTGCAAGTATATTTCGACCTTCTGCCTCCCCTCCCGCTTCTTGTGTTGGTGAATCTGCATTCAGGTGGTCAAGTGTTTGCATTTCCTTCAGACCAATCTATAACTGAACAAAACCTTTTATTGTGGCTTAAGAAATTTGAAGCAGGACTAGAAAGACATATCAGTAAGTTTTCTGTTTTCAGTAGTTTTGTATTGTGTTACATTGATCTTAAACTTGAATCATAGGTAATGAGTGCTGGAAAGAAAGCATTGTCATGATGCTCATGATTCTTGGAGCTGTAAGGAGCCCTGGCGGTGTAGTGGGTTATGAGTTAGGCTGCTGACATCAGCAGTTTGAATCAAGCAGTTGCACCCTGGTAGGAAGATGAGGCTCTCTGCTCCCATAAAGGCTTATAGACTCAGCAACCAAAGGGGCACTTCTACCCTGCCCTTTGGGGTCGCCAGGGGTCAGAATTGACTTGATGGCACTAGGAGTGGGCTTCTAAAAAAGATTGATATGCTGATAGTCATGTCCATGGGACAGTCTCCGATTGTGAGGCCAGAAGCATAGGCCTTGCCTGGGACAGTTGACTTCCTGCTCTACATTTATGGCCAGTGAAACCTCTTTAGTTGTAAAGATCACCAGTACCTTTAAACATATAATTTTTGTATGCAATTAAAATTTTCTAATTATTACAGTTGGATCATTAGCCTGCTGAGCATATATCCTTCATGAATTTATTTTTCCACGAATGTCTTTCATGTACCTGGGTTTGAGTCTTCCGTTTTGCATTCCCCAGTGTGACAGTCTCTTGAATACCCACTGAACATCCTATTCCAGTCAAAACTCCGTTCCGGTATTCTCGTCTGTAAGCCATCGTACAGCTTTTACATTTGTTTTCTGTATCTGTTTAACTCTGGCCAGATCACATCACCCTATTTTACAGCTAAAGAATAGGAGCTATCACTGTACAGTCTAGATTCTGTACCCATTCAATGCTTTCACTGTTTTCCCTGACAAGAGTTCTCAGATTTAACCATGTATGAGGATTATCCAAGTTGCTTGCTAAGAGTAATAATAATGGTAGTTAATATAGTACTTAAGTTGCATTAGTCGCTCTATAAATAGTTGATATTACCTCTTGTGTATTCATTATATTCAAGGAAGTATTTTATCTGTTTATGTCTCTCTTAAATTTGCTAACCTGGACCTAGGCAACACTAATCTGAAGCATCAATTTGCTAGGTTGTCTAAAGCTGCCAGGCTGGTGTGTACCAGGTACAAAGATTTTTGTATAATTGAATTTGAATTTGCCCCACTGCTGTCCAGTTTATTTCTACTCCTAGTGATCCTGTAGATCTGAGTGGAACTGTCCCTTAGGCTTTACATCTTTGTGAAAGCAAACTGACACACTGTTCTCCAACAGCGTTAGCTGGTGGGTTTGAACCGCCAGCTTAATGATTGGCACCTGAGTGCTTAACCATGACACCACCAAGGCTTCCTCATCTGAGATATGAAATTATATATTAATAAAAGTAATACAGATATATTATACGCATGCAGTGCTGCTGTGTTTTATTTGAGCTTTAATTCAGTATCGTGATCACATGGGTTGGTGTTGTTCTTCCATGTGGACTTTATTGCTTCCCAGGTAGATGGCTGCTTGTTTATCTTCAAAATTATCTTGTGAAATCTTTCTACTAAATAGAGAACAAGCTGATGGTGCCCAGTTATTACAAGATGTAGTGTCTGGGGTCTTAAAGGCTTGAAGTTAAACAAGCAGACATCTAGCAGGGAGGCAGGAAAGCCCACATGGAAGAAGCACACCAACTTGCGTGATCATGAGGTGTCAATGGGATCAGGTATCAGGCATCAGACAACTCCAAACAAACCATTCCGATGTGAATGAGGGGGGTTGGAATGGAGACCCAAAGCCCGTCTGTAGACAATTGAATATCCCCTCGCAAAAGGGTCACAAGGAAGAGATGAGCCAGCCAGGGTGCAGTATAGCACTGATGAAACACACAACATTCCTCTAGTTCGTTAATGCCCCCCCACCCCCACTATCACATGACCCCAGTTCTGCCTTAAAAATCTGGATAGACCAGAGGATGTACACTGATACAGATAAAGCTCTCGACACACAAAATCCAGGACAGATAAATCCCTCAGGACCAATAATGAGAGTAGCAATATCATGAGGGTAGGGTGAAGGTGGGGGGAAAAGGGGGAACCGATGGAAATGATTGACGTGCAACACCCCCTGCCCTGCCGAGAGATGAAGAACAGAAACATGGGTGAAGGGAGGCAGCATATGATGTAAAATAAAAGTAATTTATAAATTATCAGGGGTTTACGATGATTGTTGGGCAGAAGAGGGAGGGGAAAAAGAGCTGATACCAAGGTCTCCAGTAGAAAAAAAATGTCTTGGAAATGATGATGGCAACATATGTACAAATGTGCTTGATACAATTGATGTGTGGATTGTTATAAGAGCTGTAAGAGAACCCAATGATTAAAAAAAGAGAAAAATTAGCTGATGTATCATACACATACTATATTGTACAAAATTGATTACAGATGGCTATATATGTATTTGCTTTAATCAGTTTTCTTTTTATAGTGACTAAAGTTTTAAAACATGATTCACTTTTGTGAAATTAATTTTATAGAAACACTCTAAATCTTGTTTACTTTTGGTTGATGCCATAGCAAGTTTTAATTATTTCTTGTCTATGATTAATTTTATATAATAATTTTACATGTGAAAATTAGAAAACACCAAATATGTGGAAAGGATGTTATTATAATTCTTCAAAAATAATGTTTTAAAATGTAAGAAAACATTTGGCTAATAACAGAATAATAATATATGTGCCAAAATTTTTCTAGGGTAATTTATAAGAAATACTATTCTTCAGAGCAAGATAAGTAACCGATATACCAAATTTCCTTGTAAATGAATAAAAAGAATCTAGCTTTTCTTAGATAAGTGAAGTAAATGTAAAACCTTCATTTCTACAAACATAGTCTCTGAAAATAAACTGGTGTCTAGTACATCTAGGTGATTATTATATAACTGTTAATGTACTATCTTTGGGTCAATTTTCCCTCAGGAGTTTTATCTGCTGAGGAATGGAAACCTCCTCTTCCCGCTTATGATTTTCTAAGTATGATAGATGCCGAAACATCTCAACATGCCTCCAGGAAAGATCCTGAATGTATGAAAGAAACCGATGTGCAGGAGAATTATAAGGAACAACATGAAGATACATCAAAAGTCACAATAAAGCACCTGCGTAATCGTAATTGGTTTGAAGTAGAAAAATCTTTTAGGCATGATAAAGAGTTATGATATGCAAAACATTGCATAGGGTTGTGGGAAATTTCAAAATTTCTTTTAGCTTATTTTGTAACTTCAGAATTTATTTCTATAAAAATAATAAATATTTGATGTTTCTATAATAGTACTGTTCCATAGACATGCAATACAAAATCCTGCAGTGACAGTAATGATGTGGTAATCTGAGTGAATGCAAGCTGAATAGGTGTGGGAAGGTGAACAGAACTATACCCAGGGGTACACCCATGAGTAGGTTTGGCAGAGGAAATTTCCACACAATGCATTTCTACATGCCCTACAAATATATTCAGTTATAGCCTAGAGCTACAGGGACAAAGTTATGAAAACTTCCTGGCCATAACGAAACACGATGAAGCAATGAGTCACTGGACTTGGGAGCATAGAACCATAGTCTTGCGGAGTAACTAGGTCAGTTGACATAACATTGTCCGCAAAGATAATGTTCTATATCCTGCTTTTGGTAAGAAGCAACTGGAGTCTTAAAAGCTTGTGAGAGGCGATCTAAGATGTAACAATTAGCCTTCCTCTGTCTGAAGTAATGAAAAATTGAGAAGTTAAGATGTAAGGAAACAGAGGACTAATGGACAGTATGACCCACCACCCCTACAACCCTGAGATCAGAAGACATAGATGGTGCTTGGCTACCTCAATCAACCACTCTAATTAGGATTACAATGGAAGGCCTTGGGTAGAATGGGAGAAAAATGTGGAACAAAACTCAAAGTCATAATAAGTCTAAAACTACTAGTCTGGTAGAAATGCTGGTACCTCTTCAGAGAGTGGCGATGGCCTTTAAGGCACTCTTCAGAACAGAGGCAAACCCACCCCAGAGATCATCTTCATCCAAATAATAGGTCTATGAAGGGAACAGTTACACCTGGGTAGAAAAATCTTCAGAACAATCAACCGTGAAAGACCAAACTCGTAGCATTGACCAAAAACAAAGTTCAGAAGACTGAAAGAGGTGAATGGAAACAGGAAGCTGTGTGTGTGGTTTGGATGAAAGTTTACCGAATAAATTGTTTTCCATCTGAACATTTATATACATTTCTCCTATAATGTTAGTTGCAATCTACCGACTGTAACAGCACTCAACATTTCCCAAGCTCCCTGTTTGTTCATGTATATTACATGTGTGCCTGTGTTAAACCACATGTGTGATTATAATTTTGCAGTAGCAATATTTCTTTAAAAAATAAAAAGAAACTGGTGAAATTTCACTTAATCAAAATATTATGAACCCAACATGTAATCAATGTGAAAATTATAAGATACTTTACAAAGATACTGTAACAAATCTTCAAAATCTGTTGTCTATTTTATGGAGTCTGCTCTTCTCAGCAATGACTTACCATCTCTCAAGTGTTTGGAACCACATATTTCTGTTCACTACGAGTAACTCAGCTCTAGACAAAAACAAGTATTGTTAACTTAGTCCAAAGCATGATATATATTTAAATTAAATAAGAAATAGAACTCCTGTTTAGTCATAGTGAACACTAAAACCATACAACTAATAGTTGTATTTCTTTAGTTAGTTTTAGATATTAAAATGGTTTCTCAACCAGAGGGGAATTACTTGGGGGGCTATTAAATATGTTGTAATGCATAGGCACGTCAAACATACTAAAATGTATGTATGTGTATATATATTTCAAAATGTTAGTAGGACCCAGGTTAAGGAACGCCATACCAAACTATTCCTATGGCTTACTGGGCTCCCTAAATTTTCTGAAGTTGTTTCATTATGTTTTAGAAAAAGATAGCATATTAAAGATAAATATTAGGTGTTCTTAGTCTTAATGAAAAAACCCTGGTGGCGTAGTGGCTGTGCATTGGGCTGCTAACTGCCAAGTCAGCCGTTTGTTCCATGGAGAAAGGCGGGACTCCTCTCCAGAGAGGGCAGTTCTGCCCTGTCCTATAGGGTCCCTATGAGTCAGCATCACTTGATGCAGTGTGTTTTTATCCTTTACATTTATCATGATGTTTTGTGTTGGGTCAGTTGTGACAGTTGTGGTTTTGTTTACATTGAGTTGTAATCCCTGCTCTTCACCAACAAGTGTTTCAAATCTTCATTTTTAGCAAGCAAAGTTGCATCATCTACATATCTCAAGGGGTTAATGAGCCTACTGCAAATCCTAACGCTACATTCTTGTTAAAAATAGTCTTATGGGCATATAATTCACATATCATACAGATTAATCATTTTGTTTATATTAAGAATGGTGCAGACATCACCACAATCAATTTCAGAACATTTTCTTTTGTACTTGTTAGCTCCTCATTTCCCCCAAGTCTCCCCTGCCATGCCCCTAGGTAATTGTTAAACTAGTTACTGTCTCTTCAGATTTACCTGTCTGGAATTTCATATGTAGAAAATCATACAAAATGCAAATGGGATACAGACAAAAATTAAAAACAATATCAAAACAAAACCTAGAAAAACCTCAATTGAAAAGCAGCAAATCTTAAAAATGGAAACAACTTTAAAATGGGTTAAAAGAGATCAAATGATAAGGTATTACATTTTGTTAAACATCTGTCACAATCAACTTTACAATGCCCTGTCTGATAGCAGGGCCATTTACATCCCTAGGACGATCAGAGGGCATTCACTGGAGTCCTAACCATGTGGGGACCCTGCAAATGGAGTTTGGTCTTCACTGTTATCCATAACCTTCTGAAAACCAGTGTTCAGCATTTAAGCTCTGACACAACTCACTCCTTTGGTTTTTGACTGTATTATTTTAAATCCTTATTGCGCACAAGCTGGTGTGCTTCTTCCATGTGGACTTCATTGATGCAGCTGGCTGCTTATTTGAAGACAAGCCTTTGAGACACTGGACACTCTACTTTTTGATAGACGGGCACCATCAAGCTTTTCACACTTTACTATAGCATCCATATCTTCAATGATCTCTTCAAGACGGTGAGTATTGAGTAGCCTACTCAATGTCATAAAAACTAGTTGGTTTGAGATTGGGCCTAGAATTGTGTGAACCCCAAATCCATTCATTTATCTATGTCTCTGGTTCACTTTAGAGAGATTATCATTTTCATGATAGAGAACATTATAAGTAACCCTCTGAGGTATACTGTGATATTGACAATGGCACTAATTTAGCCAATAGTAAAGAATTTAAAAGACTTGACAAAAGGAAATGAAACATACATGCATAAGCCAACTTTTCAGACCATAATACATGAATTTTATTTATACAGCTTAAACTTAAGTGACTGGACACTATTTACACAATGTCGATTAGTGATAGGGCAAAACTTTCAATAACACGCATTCACAGAGGTGGAACCATGCCTACCAGACTAATGCCATAAGAAAGCCTGGGAGCTCATGCTCTGTCGGTCACATGGCCTAGCTTCTGGATCATTTCTCAGCATATACATTGAATAGGCATGGTGACAAAATACAATCCTGGCACATACTTTTACTGATTTTGAACCCTGAAGTACACTCTTGTTCTGTCCAAATAGGTTCCTCTTTTAAATAAAACTAACAAAAATCAACAAAATTTTATTGGAACACAGCCACATCCAGATTTGTTTATGGCTGAGTATGATGTATAGACACAGTCCTAAAATATTTCCCATCTGGCCCTTTTAAGAAGATGTTTGCTGACCTTGAGTCACCCTTCAGGCCTGGAACTGAACTCACCTTCATGTTAGGATGTTCAAACATTTAAAACTAAAAGGACAGCATGTACCCAAGGGCAAAGTTCAGATGGTTATGAGAGAAGAAGGAATGGACACAAACAGGGAAGAAGGGGTAAGTGAGGATGCACTGTGGCGATGGCAATGGATGAGTTAAAATGTACGTGAGCTGTTGAATGCAAAACTGATGATCTCTGCAAATCTTCACCTAATTCACAATAATTCTACATAATCTACCATAATTCTGACCTGGATGAACGAGAGACAAAGTCCACGACAGACAAAAATACCAAACCACATTCAAGAACTTGATAACCCAAGTTGTCCCCCGTCTGGTGAAGAGACTGAATTCATATTTTAAAAATGTCTCCAGATGGTTTTACTAGAATTCTCTTAAAATTTAAAGAAGAAATAATACCAAGTCTATGCAGATATTTTGAAAACTATGAGGAAACACTCGGTCTGTATTACCCTTATACCAAACTCAAAGACACTGCAAGACAAGAAACTAAAGTGTTCTCCTGAACAGGCATCCAAAATGCTGAGCAGATATTAGTAAATTTAATTTATCAACATGAAAAATGTAATACACCATGACTAAGTGGGGCTTATCTCAGGGATTCAAGCTTGCCCCAGTCCATGTAGCTTACCAAGTTGGAAAAACTGAAGTTTGTACTTTCAAGTAAACATTTGTTCAGTGTAAAAAGTTGTGACTAGTGTATCTTTTAACTTAAGCAGGAACAAAATTGTTTTCCCTCAAGAAAAAATATGCTTTGAGATGCTTCAGTGGTTCTTTATGTGTGTTTTCCATTTCAGTACTTAATGTTATAAAAAGATGATTTCTCAAGGTTGAGACGTAATCAAATCAAATTAGTAATTTGATTACTGCTTTATCAGAGAAATTCCCAAGTGACAATGATTTATTTATTTTTAACTGAATGTACTTTAATGAAGAATATAAAGGCTACTAAGCCTGTTGAGTTGGGGAGAAGAAAAGTTCGCTACATTAGAATCAGATATAGATAAATTTTGATTTGCACTTTCCACCAAATCAGATTTAGTAAGTCAACAAAAATATTTCACTGTCATTTAGAAATTTATCTTGGCAGTAGTGACTTAGAAATACAAGTCATTTGAGCGTTCCTGAAGCATAAATTTCCCAAAGCATGGACCACTGTGGGAAACTTAAAATTTTAAAATAATTTATGTCTGATGACTTATCTTTGAGCAAAGAGGAACTCTATTAAAGATCTCTTGTGCATTGGCTAAACTAATGATTACTATCAATGTGTAATGGTTACAAATTGGACTTAATCACAAGGTCAACAGTTCAAAACCATCAGGCAGCTACACATGGGAAGGAAGAGGCTTTCTACTTCTATGAAGATTTGCAGGCTCAGAGACTCACAGGAACAGTTCTGTCTTGCCCCATAGGTTCTCTGTGAGTCAGCATTGACTTGATGGCAGTGGACGTGATGCCTCAGGGGGATGATTGATAATGTTCTCAACATAAAATGACAATGATGCCTCTAAGATGGGCCAGAGACATACATTAACCATAGATGCATGAATGGACTTTGGGTTTGCATTCAATTCTAGCCCCAACCTAAGAACCTTGGTTCTTATGACATGACCCTACTTGATGCTTACCCTCATGAAGGGATCCCTGAAGGCATGGGTGCTGAAGCAAAGTGCGGTAAATACACGGGACCATGCCCGTCTATCAGAAAGAACAGTATCTGGGGTCTTAAAGGCTTCCTTAACACAAGAAACCATCTAAATGGAATGCCAACTAAGTCCACATGGAAGAAGCACACCAGCCTGTGTGACACAAGAATTGTAAATAATAAAATCCAAATCTGAAGGAAGGAATGGTATCAGAGCTTAAATTGTGAACACCTGCTTTACAGAAGGCTATGTATGGCAGTGGAAGCCCAGAATCCATTTTTAGGGTCCACACATGGATTACGTGTTTGGTGAATCCCCTCCGATCACAGTTCGTGTGACTAGCCTGGTCATCAGAGAATATAGTAGACAGTGGCAGTATAGTTAGGTCAAAATGTACTATAATTCGATTTCTCTTTTGAACCATTTTTAAATTGTTTCACTTAAAAGGGGGGGTGGGGGTGGGCTACACATGGATTACACTCCTGGTGAATTTCTAACCATGGACTAGGGTTGTGAATGGGTTTGGTATCAAGAAGAAAGCATTGAAAAGCCTTGCTATCCAGTAGAAAGCATTGGAAAGTAATTCATTGAAAATGTAGTTAGGTAAAATTTAGTGTCCTGTCATGAGCCATTTAAATCTGTTCTGGTTTTTAATATTTTCTACTTTATTTTAAATTGAGGTTTTTATCTGTCTCAATTTATTATTGTTGTTAGTTTTTAAAAATGTTTTTCTGTGTGTGAATGAGATCCAGGATAGACAAACCTATAGAAACATTAACTAGATTAACAGTTCCTTGGAGGTGTGGCAGGGGAGGTTGAGAGGAAACGGGGAGCTGATAATTCATGATACAAGACTGAAGAAAATGTGTACAACTCTTCTTGATGAGATTGAACTATTGAGTGCTACGACGTGAATTATATGCCAATAAAACTTTGAAAAAAGATACAGATACATTGATTATAGTTGATTTAGTATACACTGATTTTGCAGACCAACCCTAACATGGCTTCCATATTCATTCATACCCTATATAACCCCCGCCCACTGAGTAGGGGAAAGATTTGTGGCATGTATCCCGTCAGTAGAGTATATACAAGGTGATAAATGTTGCTCTCATATGACATTGATCTTACCAACTCGTACTTGGAGGTTCTTCTTGACTTCATTTATGCTCAGGAAGCACGGTGGCAGGGAATTGTGGACACCCCTAGGGATTATAGATGGCATCTAGGATCTGGGCATGGCCTCTAGGGACAAAAAGCTGAAGTGCTTAGTCACATATCACACAGAGATAAATCTTGTCAGCTTAGCTAGGAAGTCTAATTCTTGCCCATTTGAGACTCCAGAAGAGAAGGGCAGCACTTTGCAGCCTTCAGAAACTCTGAGCAGAGGACATCGTGAACCTGCTTGATCAGCTGACCCACAGAAACTGACATAATTCGTATAATTTTAAGTCATTAAGTTTATGGCAACTTGTTATGCAATACAGAAAAATAATACAATTGCTATACATTGAGTATATGACTGGGTAATACTCCCCCCAAAAAACAAAACAAAAAAGCTCCGCTGGGGAGCTTTCATAGCACTCATGTTTCCTCTCAAGGCGAGCATTGAGCAACTCACTCAGAGTTAGCACACCTGGTGGCGTCGCCTGGGAAGGTTCTCTGGTCACAATAAGTGTTTTCATAAAAGCAGTTTCGCTTGAACCTCATTTCCCCCCCCTCATTTCCCCCCTCCATCCCTATTCCCCCCTTCCTCATGAAACCTTGATAATTTATAAATTATTATTTTGTCATATCTTACATTGTCCGACATCACCCTTCACCCACTTTTCTGTTGTCCATCCCCCAGGGAGGACATTAGATCCTTGTAATTGTTGAACCTCGTTTTTTTTTGTGTGTGATGGCCAATTTAAGAGAACAGCTGTGAAATTTTGTTTGCTGCTCATGAACAATCCCACAGAAACTGTTGTGATGTCGAATACACTTCAAAGGACAGGGCTGTGGAAAAGCGTAGGAGTGGTTTTCTCTTTTAGAAAAAGGTGAAATGTGAATTGATGACAAACCACGTTCAGGGTGTCCTGTCAACTTCCCCAAACAAAAATGTCAACTTGTAGTGCATTCGGAGTTTGTTCCATCAGTTCAGACTGTTAATCAAGCTTTCTATTTAGAGGTTCTGAAAAGATTGCGTAACAGTGTGCAACAAAAAAGGCCTGATTTGTGCTAGATGAGGGACTGGCTTTGCCACCATTTTGGGCAAAAGCAGCATGTCTTTCTTGCCCCATGTACCTTCCTCTGTGTGGCTTCTTTTTGTTTCTGCAAATGAAGAGGGACATGAATGGACAGAGATTTGACGATTTAGAAAGAGTAGAAAGAAATAAACAAATGAGGTAGATACTATCAGCCATCTAAACAAATTAGTTAGAAAAATGTTTCCAAGAATGGAATTGCAGATTTGACAATTGTGTTAAGTGTAATGGAGAGTACTTTAAAGGTGATAAGATTGTTTTGTACAAAAACTTAAATACATAGCTTTGGGGGAGAAATGTGTTTTTTTGAGGGGGTAACCCCTTGTATGTTCTCTACATAGCCACACACACACAAAACACACACACAATGTCTAATCTCAAGGTGAAGCCCACCTGCCCCTGAACTAATATATCACTGTAAGTTGCCATAAAATTATTTTGACTCCTGCTGATCTATGTGTGGTACATAATTACAAATTAGAATGTCCGTGAGAGCAGGAATACAGAATAATTATTACCCGAAGGGTAACTATTTAAATATAATGGCCAGGTAAGGTCTTTCTAAGGAGTCATTATTTAAGTTCAGACCTGAAGAATGGGGTTTTCAGCTACCCAGATGTAGGAGAAAGTGCATCTTAGATAGAATATCTTGTGGACATCGCTGAAGCAGGAAAGAGCGCGTCTTATTTTAAGAATAGTATGGCATTAACGTGGCTGGACTTCCAACAGGCAGAGAGAAATAGGCAAGTAAGTCTGGAGAACCAGGAAGAAGCTGAATCCGTCACGGTTTTGGAAGCCATAACTGGTAAGTGCAGTGAAAGCCACAGGATCAATACAAAAATTCTAAAGGACATTTTTCTTATTTTAAGTGGTAGTCATGGAGATGAGAAGAGGTTGTATTTCAGCTGTATTTTGAATGTTTAACATATAGATCGTTGATGGGTTAAATGTAGATTTTGAGGGAAAAGGAGGACTCAAAAGATCCTTAGGTTTCTTCATAACTGAAAGAGTGCAGTGTTATTGACTAAATGGAAAGACACAACTGTCCATGGGGTCTCTGGGACTGTAAATCGTTACAGGAGCAGACAGCCTCGTTCTCGCATGGAGAGATCCAAAGAACTCCAAACTCTGCTATCATGGCGATGCCGGCTTCTAGTGATCCTACAGAACAGGCTAGAACTGCCCCCGGTGGGTTTTCGAACTGCAACTCTTTACAGGAATAGAAAGCCTCATTTTTCTCCCAAGGAGCAGCTAGTGGTTTTGAACTGCCAACCTTGCAGTTGGACAATCCATTGCATAACCACTATGCCACCAGGGCTCCACAGAGTGGCTGGTGGGTCTGAATGGCTGTTTGTAGACTTGCAGTCAAATGCTTAACTACATCACTGGGGCTCCTCAAATGGGTAGTAGGGAACAAAAGGGATATAGTGATGGTGGAGTGAACAGAGTATTAAGAGTTCAACTTTATGCTTATTTATTAGATTTTATTTCAAGGTGATGTCATGCACACAGAATCGAGTTCGGTAGTTTTTATCCACAGATTCACCAAATATATCAGACACTACCAAAAAGGACATGAAGAAATGTGACTATTAGCCATTTAAGAAATACAAATCAAAATGGTAATGAAGCAAAATTAACCCTCCCTCCCCCCCCCCTGAAAACAACAACTGACGCAGGTGGTACAGAGATTGGAGTCCTCATACACTGCTGGTAAGATTGTAAAACAGCACAACCATGAGGGCTAGTGGTGTAGCACCCCCTCAAATAACTGGGAATAGAAATACCACAGGACCCAGCAACCACTCTACTTGATATTTATCCTAGAGAAGTGAGAGTTGTGACACGAATAGATGTACGTACTCCATGTTCATCACAGCACTATTCACAATGACAAAAAGATGGAAACAAGTGCCTGAGGCAGTTAGTTTATTGTGTCAACCTGGCTGATAAACACGTGAGGTTAATCGAAGGGCCGAGGGATAAATGGCTCAGTGAGCCTCGCCTTTCTAGTTCTCGGGTCTCTTGCTTTCGGACCAGGGTGGAGCTGCCTTAGCCAGTTCCCTGCTTCAACTAACAAGGCACACTTCCTCAAGACATCCCTTAGGAGAAGCCGCATAGACCTACCCCAATGCAGCCCTGGGTGCTGGAGCAGCCGTGAGGAGACCCCTGCCAGCGCTGAGATGCTTACACATTCACTGATTCGACTTTGCTCCTGCAGTCAGTGTCATAGCCTGTGTTTTGTGAGGTGGAGGAGGATTGTTGGACTTGTGGGCTTGGGAAGCACTGGGTGGGATGTTTTATTGATGTGCACTTACCCTTTATATAAAACTCTCTTATAGATGAGTTTCTGTGGATTTGTTTCTCTAAAGTACCCAGACTAACACAGTGCCCACCAGTGGAAGAATGGGTAAGTGCAATTTGGGCCATGCACACGGTGGGGTCCTATGCAATGTTAAAGAATAATGATTAAGCTGTGAGGCACTCATGGATAAACCTGGGGGACATCATGCTGAGTGAAGTCAGTCAATCACAGCAGGGCAAATAGAGCATGAGATCACTATTAGAAAAAAGTCTAGAAATAGCTTCAACACTAAAAGAAACATTCTCAGATGGTTACCAGGGGTAGGAGGCGAAGGGAAGGGGGGACGCCATAGGCTAGAGGATGGACAAGTGATAACTTGGGTGAAGGGGGCCAATACAAAATAAGAGGGAGCTGGCAAAAGAAGAAATGGAGCTGGGCAGACAGAGGCTTTCAGGAGGTAAGGGAAAGCCTGGTATCTGTGCAGCTCTGCAATAGTGGTGCTCTGTGAATAGATGCATGGATAGACATACGGGCCGATTAAGTAAGGGAGGGAGAGTAGGAAGACACCCAGGATATGCATATGTGCATTTTGTGTTTGCAGCAAATTACCCAAGAATGTGGTGGAGCATACAGGGCGCAAAGTTAAGGAAACTTCTTAGACATAATCAAACACCTTGAGACAAGATTAAGTTGCTGGGACTCTGGGATCAAGATCGTAATATTTCAGTGGATGCTAAGGTCCATTGACATACCATACTTCACAAAGACGATGGTTGCTATCCTACTGTGGTGAGTAATGGCTTGTGTTTTGAAAGCTCATGGGCAACCATCTAAGGGAAAACCATTGGTATCTTCTTATCCAGAGGAGAGATGAGTGGACTTATGGACTATACAAAGGTCAGTCCACAGCCTGGAGCCAGAAGAACTTAATGGGCTGTCTACCACTCTCAACTGCTCTGAAAGAGATCCTATTAAAACAGTGGTTCTCAACCAGTGGGTCACGACCCCTTTGGGGGAGTGTCAAATGACCCTTTCACAAGGGTCACTCGATTCATAACAGTAGCAAAATTACAATTAGGAAGTAGCAATGAAAATAATTTTATGGTTGGGGGGTCACCACAACATTAGGAACTATATTAAAGGGTCATGGCATTAGGTAGCTTGAGAATCACTGTATTAACAGGTCCAGGGTAGGGTGAGAAAAAAAAGAATGAAACAGAAGTCAAAATACTAAATGGGAGGAGGGTTATTGGTCAGAGAAAGACTGGCTCTTGGTCATCTCTCAGGTCTGAAAATGAAGTCATTTCCATGTGAGAATAATCAGGTATTTAAGATAAAGGTGTAGCCTCTCCCCAAGGACAGAGCGTTCAGAGGGTTAGGAAGGTGGAGGAATGGAAACAAGAAACACAAGGGAGGAACTGGGGTAAGTGAGGAAACATTAAGGGGGGCTCATGGGTGAGCTGAAACTATGCGTATGGATCATTGAATGTAAAAATTAGGATGTTCTGTATAAACCACAACCTAATTCAGAGTAAAAAGTTTCCCAAAATTCCTAATTCAGAAAAGCTGAGTGTGAAAGGATAGCAAAAATGTTGCTCTTTTCAGTGTTTAAGTAAGATAGCTGTGCAGTCAGATCAGATACACTTTCCAGGGTCACCCGTGGCCTCGTGGTTGTGACTTGGGCAAGTCAGCAGTTTGAAACCACCAGTAGAAAAAGGAGACTTTCTACTTCCATAAATACTTACGGCCTCGGAAACCCACAGGACAGTGCTGCCCTGTCCTATTAGGGTTACCAGGAGTTGGAATTGACTCCATTGCAGTGAGGTAAAAAATATTCTAACAGTTTGTCATTGTATGTTACACTTTAGTATTTCCTTAAAATAAACCCTTTTCACTGGTGATCACGTGAAGCACACCATCTCATGGGGAGAGTTGGAGGAAATTATGCTAGGCGAAGTTAGCCAATCACAAAAGGACAACATGAGTCTCCTGGGGTAAGTATAATCAGCACAGTATATATAGAAGAAAAGAAACTTATGCTCATGAGTTGAGGTACAAGCAGTCGGAAGGAGGTCAGACCAAACCCAAGGAGATACATGTGATTCCAATAAAAAGAAGGGGAAAGGGCAGAAGGGGAAAGGGCAGAAGGGGAAAGGGCAGAAGGGGAAAGGGCAGAAGGGGGTGAATGATGCCATGGGGGGAACAGGGCACGAACACACCCAGGGGGAGAGTATTGGTTATGTCTCCACAGAATTGAGAGTGTGCATGCAGACCCCACCACGGTGCACCAAACATTGAGGGCAATGTAATCACATGGAACAACACATGAAAACAATGGGCTATAGGGTTGGCCCCAATCCAAGAAAACTAGGCCCCTCCCTAGAAGTAGTGCAACAGATGACAACACTAAGCCTACAGATTGGGGAGAGCAAACCCAGAAGGAAAGAGTGTGTCTAGACCTCTGTCGGCACACCAAGCCCTGAGGATGATATCTCTGCACGGAGCTGCTAAGGCACAGAGAGGCCTGTAGGGTCAACAACAGCCCAAGACACGATGTCCCCTTACAGGAGCATACGGTGACAGAGGACAGTACTGGGACACACGGCAGGGAGATAGTCTGGTTTGAACATCCCACAGCGGGAGAATCAACAAGGGAACATAGCAGATCAACAACAGGAGAAAAGCAAAGCCACACAGCCTCTGAGGAGCCCTTAAAATAGACTCCAGGCTAGGAGGGACAGCTCCCAGAATCCCCCAGGACCACTGGGGAGAGAGTCATAAAGGTCAGAGGACAGACCTGGAATTATGTTTGTTTTCTTTTTCTAGTTATAATGATCTTTCTTTTCTTTCTCTTTTTATTCAATCTTTTTTTTGGTCACTGTTAGCATTGGTGTCACTACTTTTATATGATAGGCATGTGAAGCAAGCCTGAGGAGAAAGCAACTGGACCGACTATTCTGGAGAGACCTGGGGGGAGAAGGAGGTGGGGCAAGAGAGCAGCGAGCAAACAGCACCACAGACAGGGAAGCAACTAGGGAATTAAAAGAACAAAGATGAGGACATAGAGATCCTGGGGTGCTGGAACAACAGCAATCTAGCTGAGGAATTACTGAGAGGCAGAAGAAGGATAAGTGTGATGGTGGGGCAGGAGGAAGCAAAGGGAAACAGGAAAGATCTAGGAAGCAAAGCTATGGAGAGAGGTATAAGCATAGGTGTGTACATATGTAGATACATTAATTCATAAAAATAGAGGTATCAGCCTATGTACAGATATTTATATGGTTATACACAGAGGTAGTGAACATGCCCTCCCTCAGTGCAAGAACACTTTGTTCTAACAAATGTATTCTGTGATGCTCACCCTTTGGGCACAATCGCTGAAGACAAAATGGCTGCATAAGCAAATGTGAAGAAAGTGGGTGGTGCCCAGCTATCAATGGGGTTTTAAAGGCTTGAAGTTAAACAAGTGGCCATGTAGCAGAAAAGCAATAAGCCCACATGGAAGAAGCACACCCACCTGTACAATCATGAGGTGTCAATGGGATCAGGCAACAGGCATCAGAAGATGCCTGTTACAAACAAGCAAACAAACAAAAAAAACATATTTTTGAGCATCAGGTGGATTGGAGCAGAGACCCCAAACCCCTCTGCAGACAATGGGACATCCCCTAACAGAAGGGTTACAAATAAGGGATGAGTCCCCCAGGCACAGTATAGCACTGATAAAAAGCACAATATTTCTCCGGTTCCTTGAGGCTTCCTCACCCCCTACTAACATGACCCCAGTCCTGCCTTTCACTTTGAGCTAGATTGGAGCATGTGCACAGGTAAAGATAAGAGATAAGAACTCAAGGTACATGGAATTCAGAACAGATAAACCTCTCAGGAACAGTAGTGGGAGTAGTGATATCATGAGGGTAGTGGGATGGTTGGGGAGGGCAAAGGGGGAGACATGGGGAGCCCATCACAAGGTCGGATATATAGCCCTGCCAAGGGAACAAATAACAGAAATGTGGGTGAAGGGAGACAATGGACAGTGTAAGGTATGAAATAATAACAACAATATATAATTGATCAAGGATTCATGAGGGAGGGAGGGGGAAAAAGGAGCTTATACCAAGGACTCAAGTTGAAAATACTTTGAAAATGATCATATGTACAAATATGCTCAATACAATTGATGTATGGAATGTTATAAGAGCTGTAAGAGCTCCCAATAAAGTGATCTTAAAAACATTTTTTTTAAAGAGCTCAAGACACACATGGAATCCAAGAACAGGAATGGGAGTAGTGATACCAGGAGTGTCCTAGGGGTGGGTGGGAAGAGACAGGGAGGAAGGGGGAACTGTTTGCAATGATTGACACATAACACCACTCCCCTTCCCAGGGGGAAGAGCAACAGTGTACGATATGAAAATAATAATTTATTATTTATCAAGGGGTCACGAGGCAGGGGGAAGGGAAAAAAGAAGAGCTGATATTAAGGGCTCAATGGAAGGTAAATGTGTAGAACATAATAATGGCAACATATGTACAAATATGCTCAATGCAATTGATGTATGGATTGTTATAAGAGCTGTAAGACCACCCAAGAAAATGATCTTTTAATAAAAAAATAATATGTGTTAGGCTTCTCTAGAGAAACAAAACAAGGAAATTTATGAATGTATATATATATATATATATATATAACACAATGAAATAAACAGCTAATTAGTCCACAGAGCAGTACAGAGTTCTCAGTTCAACTCACTTCCATGAGATAGTTAATATACTGGCAGTCCTTCAACACACGAGGGCTGTTGGGTGCAAGTCAAGGAAGCAGACAGCTGAGTCTTCTGTAGAGCATTATAAGGCAGTCCAGCCATAGGCAGTGAACAGCAGGGCAGGTCACCAACAGATAGCCAGATGACAGGGTCTGACAACCTCCAGCTCAAGTGATGTACACACCAGCAGTGTGGTGAAGCAGGTCTCAAAGGAACCTTAAACTATAGCAACATGGTTCATGGGTTGGGTGTCCCACAAGGAGGGTAGCTCACAAGTTGAAGCAGAGAACTAGCTAAGGCAGCCGCACTGGTCCGATCATCAAAGAGCAAGAGACGGAAAGGCAAGGCTCACAGAGCCATTTATCTCTTTGCCCTTCACTTAAACTACAACCATATTAATCCCACGTGTCTATTGACCAGGTTGGCACAATAAACCTACCTATCTCTTTTAGTAAGATATACTAATGGAGGTTTATCCTATATACTGTTTGGATAACCAAGTGTCAAGTTCTTACATGGACCACAAGAGGTATTAAAAACAAAACAAAAATAATCTATGAAACACTGCAGACAGCCTGTGACTTTCACTGGGCAAAATTTCACCTCAGCATTTAATCAAATAAAGCACTCATTTCCTCTGGTATTAAATCCATCTGGATTATCTGTTTTTCATGTCAATTTTTATGTAGTTATTGTCTATTTTTCAAGAATTAATTTTTCTCACATTTTTTTCTTTTTTTTACATTTTATTAGGGACTCATACAACTCTTATCACAATCCATACATATACATACATCAATTGTATAAAGCACATCCATACATTCCCTGCCCCAATCATTCTCAAAGCATTTGCTCTCCACTTAAGCCCTTTGCATCAGGTCCTCTTTTTTTTTCCCCTCCCTCCCCTTTCCCCTCTCCCTCATGTGCCCTTGGTAATTTATACATCGTTATTTTGTCCTATCTTGCCCTATCCGGAGTCTCCCTCCCCCCCCTTCTCTGCTGTCCCTCTCCCAGGGAAGAGGTCACATGTGGATCCTTGTAATCAGTTCCCCCTTTCCAACCCACTCACCCTCAACTCTCCCAGCATCGTCCCTCACACCCTTGGTCCTGAAGGTATCATCCACCCTGGATTCCCTGTGCCTCCAGCCTTCATATGTACCAGTGTACAGCCTCTGCCCTATCCATCCCTGCAAGGTAGAATTCGGATCATGGTAGTTGGGGGGAGGAAGCATCCAGGATCTGGGGGAAAGCTGTGTTCTTCATCGGTACTACCTTGCACCCTAATTAACCCATCTCCTCTCCTAAACCCCTCTATGAAGGGATCTCCATTGGCCGACACTTGGGCCTTGGGTCTCCACTCTGCACTTCCCCCTTCATTTAATATGGTATATATATACATATATACATATGCATATATACACATACATACACACACTTATATCTTTTTTTTTTGCATGATGCCTTATACCTGGTCCCTTGGCACCTCGTGATCGCACTGGCCGATGTGCTTCTTCCATGTGGGCTTTTTTGCTTCTGAGCTAGATGGCCGAATTTTTCTCACATTTACATTTATTTTCTTGTTGGAGATACAGCCTAAGTAACTACTCAGTTCCCTATGCCATGGAACTATTTTGAATGTCTGGCTTATGGTGCTGAGAGTCACAAAGGTGCTTAAGTCTCTTTCCCAAAGCTGCCAGGATAGCACTTGAAGGCCACATCAGCCCTAGATGAACTTGACAAGTCTGAACTGCAATTAGATCCATAATTAGACACTAAGAGAAGTTAGGGTTCTCTTCATGCCTAAAGACATTCATATCTTGAGTGGTGAGGTTATATTGTTAAGAAACCAAACCCAAACCAAGCTTGCTGCCATTGAGTCAATGCTGACTCAAAGCGACCCCCTGTAGTTACCTGAGACTGAAACTGTTTATGGGAGTAGAAAGCCCAGTCTTTCTCCCACAGAGCTGCCTGGTGGTTTCAAACTGCAGACCATGTGGATCACAGCCCAATGTCTAGCCACCACCAGGGCTCTTAAATATCATTTTGAAAAAGTGTCATTGAAAGGAACCCTCATGTTTGGTGAGTAGAATAAGAACCTCTCCATATCCAGAAATATCTAGGAGAATATGGGTGTTGGATTTGAACTGAAGAACATTCCCATTCCAGCTGTGTAATACTATAAAACCTTAAAATCTTTACATCTTTTTCTGTAAACGCCACTCACCTCAGAGTACCATGATCAAATGAAAACAATGCATAGTAAAACATTTGATAAATGTAACCTGAAAGAGGTTCATTTAATATATTTTTCTGAATATAAAATTAATACATTCTTATAATTAATAAAGAAGACAAAGAAAATGTGAAAGCTATTCTCACTTCCCTCCAACTCCAACTACAAGCATTACTAATGATTTACTTTGCATTTGACCTCCTAAATATACCATTTCTTAGATTTGGAAATGGCTTGGTAAATGTACTGGTTCTGTGTTGGGCTGCTAACCGAAAGGTCAGTAGTTCTAAACCACCAGCTCCCATGTGAGAGAAAGATGAGGCTTTCTACTCCTGTAGAATATATGGTCTCAGAAACCCACCGGGACAATTCTACCTTGGTCTACAGAGTTGCTATGAGTTGGAATTGACTTAATGACAATGTGAAAGAGATTTGAAAATACTTTAAATTTAGTTTACTTTTTCTTCCCATATGTAACACTAATTTTTTTCTCTCTCTCTCACTGTGTGATCTTAAATATTTTATCCATGTTTAATGTTCCATAGGTTCCCAAACTTATTTAGTTTCCAGAAAAAAATTACTCAGCACACCACCCTTACTTTTTCCCACCCCCAATGAAAAACTTTTGTGCCATATCCCGTAATCCAAGATAAAGTGTAGGCATCAGTGTTTGCAGCCCCCCTGGATCATTTCTGTGCCCACCCCCACCCCCAAGGGACAGTGTTGCCCATGTTGGAAAACTCTGGAAAAGAAAAGGGCTGTGGAAGAAACTTCCCATATGGTAATTTACAATAATGTGAGGTTGCTTCTTTGGAAGGGGTTTGCTCTGCTCTTCAAACTGGAACTGTAAAAGTTCACATACTTACCCATGGGGTGACCTTTGTTTGCCTAAAAGCAGCATCCGCATAGCATTGTAGAATGCAATGGTTGAGAGACCATTCTGTACTAAGTAGCAATCCACCAGAGTACGGCTTGTAGCTACAGTCCCCAGCTGCCTAGCTGTGATTCTGGTCTTTGATGAATGTGACCATGGATGTGAATATTGTGCAATTAAGAATGTTCTGACTGGATGGCACAGACAAGCAGTCGTGCAAACACAGAGTTTTATTTTACGCAAGTGACAAGAAGTCTGCAGATACAGCAGATCAGTGATAGTATTCATGTCTTATGTTTGTGGTGTTGCTTCACCATTCATAATACAAAGGCATTCTTCCCCTGGACTGCAAGATGCTGGGTAAAGTTCAAGCATCAAGCCCAATTCAAGATAGACAGGAAGAAGGAAGAGGGCAGATACATCGTCTTCTACTTTAGTAGGAAAGCAAAATTTTAGCCATAGTGTGCGTGAGAGACTTCTGCTTATGTATCGTCCTTGGGCCAAGGCTGGGTCACATGACAATTTCTACCTGCAAAGCAGCTGAGAAACAAGAATTGTATTTGATTTTCAACCCCTGCATTGGGAAACAGGGAAGGAAAACAGTGTAACATTTTACAGACCCTGACACCGGAAGGAAGGTGAGAGATGGAGGAGTGGTATCTAACTCTGCTTCGTATCTTCTCATTGGTGTCAGACCTGTGAAGACACGGAGAAGTTCACGCCACCAGAAGGCTGGGTTGCGGCAGTTCTGTAGTTTCCGCATCTGTCATTTCGACTCAGAAATCTTTTCTATTTCCAAGTTCAGTGATGGATCCAGCCAACAATTGAGGATTTTTTTTCTTTACCTCAAGGCTGATTTTATGGACTCATTTGTCCTTTCTGACCCTGAGTCTTATTGTGGGAAACTGGGCACTTTGACCCATGGGGTGGTCTCCCAAATGCCCAGGAAAAGGTGAAAATGAATTCACCTTTTCAAGAAATTTTGCATATCAAAGGGGACTAGTTTCCATGTGCCTTTTGTTCCTAGGCAGAGGATCTTCTTGGCTTACATTTATTTGCTTAACATACAAGTATGATTCAAATAACTCTTCAATAGACAAGGAAAACCATCCAAGGTGACTGAAGTTCCTATTTGATTACCAGAGAAGTGGAGGTCAACTTCTCCCACCTAAAAGGGGGGGGGGAATATGACTACATGCAATATTTGAAAACATACAATAATTACAATACTTTCAGATGCCATAATTGATTCTTTGAGGTTTCATGCAACACATCTTTGAGTAACATTTATTTATTTCCATCCATTGATTCAACCTACAACCATTGTGGATGGAAGCCAAGGGAGGGCCAGAGCCAGAGCAGTACCGGCACTATTCGTTCTCTGAAGGAGCTTAGCATCTAGTCTGTGGGAGAGGCATGGGATGATTTCTGCTGGATGTGCTACGCACGTTAGAGCTGAGCGATGCCTGAGGGGATATCTCAGAGGAAGGAACGCTAGGTTAGGCACATATTCTAGAAGAGAGACTACTTGAGCTGAGGTTTGAAATGTGTGTGGACTCTGGCTGAAGGACTGAGTTGAAAGGCCTTCCAGGGACAAGAAAGAGCAGGAGTGCTGGTGGGGGACCTGCTGCCTGTAGAAAGAAGAAAAGCAGTAGTCCCACGTGGAGTGAAGAACATTTCGGGGAAATGAAAGAAAGAAAAACAAACTGCAAAGCTTTTTTTTTTTTTTTAAACTAATGAACCTGAACTCTCGATTGTAGATTGGGAATATAGGTTATAAATTCATATTAGGTGACCCCATCCTACTGCCCCAAGAATGAAATTGTAAACTTCAATTTTTTCTGTTGTAATGCAATAAAAAATAACATCTATGATAGATTGAGTATAAAGTTCATGAGCTCCTCCAAAATGATAATTACAGTCATTTTAGAATACTAGCCTCTTTGTATCAGTCCCTTAGCCTGCATTAGCTTAAGTCGATTAGGCCCCCTTGAGATGCTAGGGCTGTAGGTGAATGTTTTATTCTGGATGTGATAATGAATCAGATTCTCTCTGGGGATGAAATTATTTCCTGCATAATTTTCCCAGGCTATTAGAGTACCATTTATTCCCTTACAACACAAAATGAGGGCTAAGTTACACAAAAGAATTAAGAAAACCTCTCAGCATCTCAATTATTATTATTCTTCAAGGAAACAACATAGGCACAGGAAGGACAGAGACTGTTGGTTATCTAGTGCTGATGTAACAGAAATACTGTACGTAGATGGCTTCAACAAACAAAAATCTAGCCTCCCACAGTTTAAAAGGTCCCAAGTCTGAAGTCAGGGCACCAGCTCTATGGGAAGACTTTCCGTCTTTTGCCCCTGGGAGAAGATCCTTGTCTTGGTTCAACGTCTAGGAACCGGGTGTGCTCTGTAGATGCTAGTGTATCTTGGCATACATTTCCCCTGGGTTTAGGAAGCTTTCAGTGCAGAGACCCTTGGTCCAAATTTGCTCTGCTCCTGACTCCTCTTTCTGGATGGTGTTGAGCGCCTTCTCTCTGCTCAATTGTTTTCCTTTCGTCTCTTCTCAGATAAAAGATGATGTAGCACACTCTAGAGAAACCCCCGGAGGCTGGTTGGATCAAGGCTATGACCTGAGTAGGGCTGTGGCCATCTCACCCTGATGTCAGTGAACAGCAGGCAGGGTCATAGCTGGCCTCCTCTGCATTTCCTATTACCAAGAGACGGGTCAGACATGCCTCCATGCTCCATCCTTCACCTACTTTGGCACCAACCACTCCTCCCAGAGCACTCTGCTTCGATGCTGGGCTGGATAATTGCTGTAATGGCCACGTAGAACTCACAGACAATACTCACCCGGCGGCGTAGTGGTTTACGCGTTAGGCTGCTGCTAACCACAGACCAGCAGTTTGAATGTACCAGCCACGCTATGGGTGAAAGATGTGGACTGCTATTCCTGTGAACAGTTCATCTCAGAAACCCACAGGGCAAGTTCTATCCTATCCTATCCGACCTGACCCTACCCTATCACACAGTGTCACTGTGAGTCAGAATCAGTGTGATGGCCGTGAGTTTTGTTTTATTAAGCAAGTTAACAGAGTACCATAAATCAGGATCAGTAACAATAAGGATACGATCAATACCCCTCCCCAACCTGCAGCCACGTCTTTCTCCAGTCTTCAGCCTCTCGGCCCTGTGGTCCTTTGGCTTCTTCCCCAGTTGGCCAGGAATCAATCCACCTGCCTGTTGTTCTGTCTTACAGTTCCACAGTCTCGGTGCTATTCTGTTTTCTCTGGCCTCTGGGTGCAACCTGGCATCTTGGCTCTGTCCCGTATTCTCTGTGCCACAATCTCTGGTGTCGCTGATCCTGGGCTATGCCACTTCAGGCAAAGTTCTGGAACAGGGTCTTCTGATGGTCCTGGGCTTTCTTTCTCTGTCTGGGTGGCTCTTATTCACAAAGTAATGATTTTGATGGAGATATGATTTGTCTTTTATCTGACTAAGGCCCCAAGGAAAACAAAGGATGGTGTTTTAAGTCACACCCTCTAGTAAATTAGAGTCTAAAGATACTCCCAAAGGAATAAAGGATGGGACTTGGTTCACATCCTGTACTGAGGGCAGGACCCCACCTTAATCTTGCCCATTAGTAGAGCAGAGAATTCCTTCAAAGTGGCATCATAGCCACAGGCAGTGTCCAGAATTATAATACATCACATAAGGGCTTGTGGCGACAAGGGTCATATAAAGCAAATGTTTTGAGAATGATGAGGAAAACAAATGTACAAAAGTGCTTGACACAATGTATGTATGTAGGTATTGTGATAAGAGTTGTGCACGCCTCCAATAAAATGATTTTTAAAAACCATCGGAGAACTCTGATGGAGAAATGCATGGCAAAAAAAAATTGACTACATCTCACTAATCCCCTTGGAAGAAATGATGAAGTCAGAGAATAGAACAGAATGTTTCAAATGGCAGCTAGAGAAGAAAAAGGAAATTACTATTTTATCTTTCCATTTTATTGGGGGCTCTTACAAATCGAGTTACAAACCATACATCAATTTTCTCTGACATATTCATACATGTATTCTATCATTATTTTCTAGACATTTACTTTTCACTGAGCCCTTGAAAAAGTAAATTATTATAATGAAATGTGCCCTAGAAACCTGAAGTTGCAAAACCAAAAAGGAAGAACATGCCCAGTATATCTTAAACGGAAAGAACTCAAGGAAAAAAATCCAAGTCTCAAGTTGAAATTTTGAAAGATTCTATAGACAATTATTGAATGATGCAAGAAGCTTCAAAAGATGGAAACAATACACAGAGTCACTGTACTAAAAAGAAATAATCGACATCCCCCATTTCAGGAGGTAGCATGTGAACAAGAACCAATGGGCCTGATGGAAGAAGTTCCAGCTGCACTGAAAGCCTTATCCCAAAACAAGGCTCTAGCAATTTATGGAATAATTATTGAAATGTTTCAACAGGCTGATGAAGCTCTGGAAGCACTTACTCATCTATGTCATAAAATTTGGAAGAGAGTTACTTGGCCAACTGACTATAAGAGATCCATACCTGTACCCATTCCAAAGAAAGATGACCCAACAGAATGCTCACGTTCTAGAACAGTATCACCAATATCACATGCAAGTAAAATTTTGTTGAAGGTCATCCAACAGTGATTGCAGCACTGCATTGACAGGGAACTGCCAGAGTTCCGGACTGGATTCAGAAGAGGATGTGGAATAAGAGATATCATTGCTAAAGCCAGAGAAATCTTGGCTGAAAGTAGACAATACCAGAAAGATGTTTACTTGTGTTTCATTGATGATTTAAAGATATTCTACTGTGTGGATCATAGAAAATACGGATAGTCTTGAGAAGAATGGGAATTCCAGAACACTTCATTGTGCTGACTCAGAACCCGCACATGGATCGAGAGGCACTTGTTCAGAAAGAACAAAAGATTATTGCATAATTTAAAATCAGTGTGCAACAGGATTGTATCCTATCACCATACAAATTCAATCTGTATGCTGAGAAAATCAGCAGAGAAGAATATTGTATCAAGTCTATGGCATATGAAGACGAATGTGGCACCAGGATTGACAGAAGGCTCATTAACAACCTGCAATATGCAGATGACACAACCTTGCTTGCTGAAAGTGAGGAGGACTTGAAGCACTTGCTGAAGACCCAGGACTGCAGTCTTTAAGATGGATTGCAACTCAATGTGAAGAGAAACAAAGTCCTGACAACTGGACCAATAGATAACCTCATGATAAAAGGAGGAAAGATTGAAGTTGGGAAGGATTTTGTCCTGCTTGAATCCACCATCAATGCCCATGGGAGCAGCAGTCGACAGACCAAACAACACATTGCACCGGGTAAATCTGCTGCGCAAGACCCCTTTAAAAGCTGTTGGAAAGCAAGAATATTACTTTGAGAATTAAGGTGCACTTAACTCAAGTCATGGTATTTTCAGTAGCCTCATATGCATTTGAAAATTGGAAATTAAATAAGGAAGACAGAAAACAAACAAACCCCAATGCATTTCAGCTATGTTGCTGGCAAAGAATACTGAAAGTACCAGGCACTGACAAAGGAGCAAACAGAGCTCTTTTGGAGGAAGTACAGCCAGAGTGCTTCTGAGAAACAAGAATGGGGAGACTTTGTCTCATGTTCTTTGGACATGTTATCAGGAGAGACCAGCCTGTGAAGAAGGAAATCATGCCTAGTAAAGTGGAGGGGCAGTGAAAAAGAGGAAGCTAATGAGGGGTGTGTGTGCAGAGTGGAGACCCAAAGCCCATTTGTCAGCGACTGGTGATCCCCTTGCAGAGGGGTCTCAGGGAGGAGACGAGCCAGTCAAGGTGCGATGTAGCAATGATGAAAAATACAACTTTCCTCAAGTTCCTAAATGCTCCTCCCCCCCCCACCCCCACCCCCACTATCATGATCCAAATTCTACCTTGCAAGTCTGGCTAGACCAGAGATGTACACTGATGCAGATAGGAACTGGAAACACAGGGGATCCAGGGCGGATGATCCCTTCAGGACCAGGGGTGTGAGTGGCGATACTGGGAGGGTAGAGGGAGAGTGGGTTGAAAAGAGGGACCTGATTACAAGGATCTACATGTGACCTCTTCCCTGGGGGACGGACAACAGAAAAGTGGGTGAAGGGAGACGTCCGACAGGGCAAGACACGACAAAATAATAATTTATAAACTTGATAGACTCATGAGGGAGGGGGGAGTGGGGAGGAAGGGGAAAAATGAGGACCTGATGCCAGGGGCTTAGGTGGAGAGCAAATGTTTTGAGAATGATGAGGGCTATGAATGTACAGATGTGCTTTACACAATTGATGTATGTATGGATTTTGATAAGAGTTGTATGAACCCCCAATAAAATGATTAAAAAAGAAAAAGAGGAAGCTTTCAACAAGATGGATGGACACAGATCCCGGGCTGCAACAATGGGCTGAAGCTTAAAAAACAGTTGTGAGGATGGTGCAGTACCGGGCACTGTTTTGTTCTGTTGAGCGTAGGAATTGTTTTGTTCTGTTGTGCGTAGGAATTGTTTTGTTCTGTTGTGCGTAGGCATTGTTTTGTTCTGTTGTACGTAGGAATTGTTTTGTCTGCTGAGCATAGGCATTGTTTTGTCTGGTGAGCGTAGGCATTGTTTTGTCTGTTGAGCGTAGGCATTGTTTTGACATCCCCTAACAGCAATCACAGCAATATTCACCCCTATAACCGTCTAGCTGATCACATAAGACGGCATCCTGGGTGTTCACATCATTCGATAACCGCCAAATAACTGAGGATCACGGTCCAAACAAGCTGACGCATATTTTGGAAGATACAGTCCAATCCATGACAGAGACCAATATTTGCACATTAATTTTCTTTCTTTAGTTTTGCCTCAGAGTGTTCCGTTGTTTCTCTAGTTTCCTAAAACCCTAGGACTTTGGGAAGCAGTTTCCAACAATAAAGTTTTACTCTTGTCCAAAAATGCAAAATGGTAAATTTTGCTTTAATCCTTTTGTCAGGTGCTTGAGTTGATAATATAATACAATATCATAACATTGTATGATAATTATTAACCTGGGCCCATTGTGCAGCCACTGGCAGTTCATTCCATGGAGGCTCTGCCTCTTTTGATGAGCCTCCACTTAGCCAGGCATGATGTCCTGTACCAGGCACCAGTCTCGCCTGATAACATGCTCAAATTTACTTTTATATGTATTTTACTTCAATGATGAGTAAAACAATGTCTGTTGGTTGTTAAACCCCTGTGCCTTTAAAGTATTGTTTTCATATATGCTGTGATCCTATATTGTGAAAATTTTAGAAGGTGTATTAGTATTATTATATTTGCTCCTCACCTCTGTGTTTTATGGTTACTGCAGACATTATTGACAATGAGATTATTTATCTTTGAACGCCACAAAATTATGCATCTATTATACCAATACATTGTATGAAATTTTGCTGTCCCATCATCAATCCCCATTGTTTGTGTAAATAGTGTCCAGTCACTGAAGAGTTTAATCTGTATAAGTCAATAATTCATGTATTTTGGTTCAAAGTTGGCCTACACTAGTATAAATTCCTTTTGTCAAGAGTGTTAAAATTCTATACCATTGGCTAAACAAAGAAAATTATCAATAGTGGTTACACATTGGGCTGCTGACCAGAGGGTCAAGAGTTGGAAACCACCAGCCCTCTCTGAGAGAAAAGACAAGTCTTTTTACTCCTGTAAAGATTTATACTGTTGGAAACTTACAGGGACAGTCCTACCCCATCCCATACGGTCACTATGAATCAGCATTGACTCAAGGGCAGTGGAAGTGGTGCCCCAGGGGGATGATTGATAATATTCTCTTTATAAGTGAAGATGGAAACATAGAAAGATGGAGTGGTAGGGGACAACACCAGACACAGTATGGGAATTGCACCTGATCTGATCCCACCACACCGAGGCAAAACACTGAGTGGGTGCAACAGGACAGCAAGGAAATGGAATTGTGAGGTCCTCAGGGAATGCTGAAGGTGGACTTTGGGGGAAGGGTGTGGTGCCCTAACAGACTGGACTGGAAAACACTCCTAAAGGCCAACAAACAATCCTTGAACTAACAAAAAAAGAAAGAAAGAAAGAAAGAAAGAAAGAAAGAAAGAAAGAAAGAAAGAAAGATGGAGTGGTAACCAGTGGCCAGAGTTTCTCAGATTGGTAATTTTTTTTTGACTGGTAATGTTTTGTGGAAAGAACAGGAAATGTAGGCAAATAAGACGGAGGAATTGGTAGGAATATTTCTTACATGTTTTTAAAAGCCAAGGCAGAAAAAAGCATGATAAATTGGAAAGTTAAAGAAAAAATTTTGAAAACAGGATTGCCATCAAACTGAAGCAAATTTCTAGATACACAGGGTAGCCATGCTGAGTGTTTTTTTTTTTTTTTTTTAGGGGAGAGCGCGAACGCAGTCCCCCGCTGCCACAAATTATGCAGTCAAGTTTCCCACATTTGGGAAAATCACAGGGGTCAGCACATCCGGAGTGCAGTGGATAAGCCTCACCCTGGGAAAACCACCTTTGTGATCAACGTATCTCCCCTGCCAGGTACGTATATGCTGAGTGTTTTAGGAACTGAATTAAACTTAAGTCCCAGTAAAGAAGACTTTGAGGTAGATATTTTTATTTTTGTTGTGAGAATAATAAATTAAGGGTAAAAGAAATCAAGGAACTTACACAAATAGGCTTGGCAAGCAAATAAATCAGAGTAGTTGCTAGGTGCCATTGACCTATATTGACGCTATGCAAAACAGAACAAAACACAACCTGGCCCTGTGCCAACCTCACTGTGAACTAGTTCCTTAATGTAAGCCTCTGTATCTCTATAATCAATGTATTATTTTGTGATGTTATTGAAGTATTAACATCCCTTTACACTATTTTTGTCATAAAAAACCCAAGGGATCTATGGTTGTGAAATTTCTTGGGCATTTGATGCTTGGACTTTGAATATTTGTATTCAGAAGTCTTATGGCCAATTAAAATCCTCAGCCTCAGGAAGGATAAAAATCAGATTTTGGAAGAACACATTATAAGTAATTGCCTTTGCACCCAGTTAATCACTTTTTTTTTGGTTGAGAGTTTGCATTTTAAATGATGCCATTTAAGCTGATTTCTCTAGAAAAGAAAAACCAATGACATTTATACATGTATGTGTGTATTGAGATTTATATTAAGGCCATTGTTCACGTACTTGTAGAAGTGGACAAGTTCCAAGTCTGAGGGTGAGATTTCAGGTAGAAAGTCTCTCCTGATTCTAGGAGCTGCAAGGGCAAAATGAACCTGACTGTCAGGACAGATGCAGACTTCTGGTTGCCGAGGTGAATGAATCCAGAGTCAACAGTTTAGGCTGCTGACGACTCCTAGGATCAGCATACAATATAACATATCACTGGCTCAAGTCCAAAGAACCAGAGGTTGGAGAATGACCCAGCTACAGCATCCACACAAAGCAAAAACAAGCAAGCTTTTCCACAGCATTGACTTATATTAGAAGCAGGCCACATACCCAAGGAAACTTATAATATATTGGTTGTTCATAGCAGATTTAATCATGCAAGGAATTTCATTATGTGAGAACTCATCATGGGGATTATTAGATCATAACTGAAAAAAATCACTGAGAATCCTGACCCAGTCAACTTGACATAAAACCTTAACTGTCACACCATCTCAATGAGATACTGCAAACACTTTCAATTGTTTATAGTTCTTTTCATCGGTATTTGATTTTTTAGTAAACTTTGTCAATTGCATTTTTAAGACATAAAGGACAGCTAACAGTTTATTTGGCTATTTTAATAATTAATCTTTGGTACAAAAATGCTATTATTTTTGTCCATCATCACAAATATATCCTATCATTCTACCACACTATTTCCTCCAAAACTATGTCTCTATTCAAAAACATTTCTTGAACTGTAGGGTGCTGGTGATTACTCATGTCTCTTATGTCTTCTAAAGTTTTCAATTTGCCTTTAGGAAAACACTGAGGATCTAGCCTATACCTGAACCTTTTTGGGTCTCAGTGTTCAGATTTGTTTTCAATTGCTTCCCACGTCAGTGGAAGGAGCGTCTGATTCATTCTGCATCTCTGATTCAAAAACTTTCTGATTACTATTTGTTTTTCCTTCAAGAAAGCATTCTTTATTTTATGAGCATGAACCCTGAAATTCACAATTGCCCTTTTCTAAACTTAAATGCAAAAACTATAAATGTGATTATGGTTTTTCAAGCTTCAATTATTATAAATATAAGCAATCAGGTCTAAGATTTAGAACATAAAATTAAATCTATCTCTCTCTCTATATACATATATATTAGGAATATATATAATATATATTTTTAGGAATATATAATATATATATTTAATAGAACCCACAGTGAAACAATACCTATAACAGAGTAATTTCTCAGTTTTTCTTGAACATTTTATTAGGGGCTCATACAACTCTTATCACAATCCATACATATGCATACATCAATTGTATAAAGCACATCTGTACATTCTTTGCCCTAATCATTTTCAAAGCATTTGCTCTCCACTTAAGCCCTTTGCATCAGGTCCTCTTTTTTCCCCTCCCTCCCCAGTTCTTCCTATTTTTAACCCTTCATAATCATTAATAGGTTGGTATATTATAAAACTTCCAAAAATTATTTAAGTTCAATATTGGTGGGAAAATTTTCAGAGTTATTTCTAGTAACTCCCTTGCTCCCTAATGACTGGTATCAGATTTTTAAAAATGCTTAACAAGCCTTATTTTATTAACACTTGCTCTAATCTTAACTTCATAAAATGGGGGTTTTACTACAGGAAATCCAAGAACTCAGGCTTTGTTCACTACCAAAGATCCCCTGAGGGTGGTATTTAACTTTTTGTCTACGAGAGAAAATAATGATTTTTATGCTCTCAAATGTCTTTTTTAAATGGAGAGTTATTTTCCTTTGACAATATATTTCAACTCACATTTTTTCTCTTCTGAATGTATGATCTTGTAAATGCCCTTTCATCTATGAGTATATACGATGGGCAATAGAATAGGTGCTTTCTAGTTAAAGGAAGCATTATTCTTTTACATTTAAGAATTCCTTTTATATGAAAGCTTACCCACAAATTCTTGTTTAATATTAGAGTTTCAAATCTTAATATTGTCTAAAGAAAATGTCTTAATAAGCAATATTCAAAAGGTATATTAACATAAATTCTATGTGTGCTCACATAACTTCAAAACCTGGCTTTGTCCTGTGGGTTTGCATATACATATGTCTGTAAGTATTGTGTGTGTCTTGGGTTCACATTGACATAGTTACCTATTTTAAGAGATAAAAATTACCTTTGATTAGCTCATTGGTATTTATTTTTATTTTATGAAGTTTAGTACTTTCTATAGTTCTGCTTTCAATGTTTTTTATAATTATAAACATTTGTAATACCAGGAACTTACTTTCACCTTTGATTAAATAATAGAAAATCCACTGATCATAATTAGAAAGAGAAATCCCTCTAATTTAGGAGCGTTGAAGGAAGGGTAATGGGAATAGTATTTTGGACACAGAACCACATTCTACCTGCACATGCTCAGAGCATGCAGAGATTGACCTGAAACTTCTGATGGTGATGATTGTGGTACATGCATTCACTTACTGTGGCCTCCAGTTTGTAAATGTTGTTGAGTGCTCTCAGCTCGGTCTGATTCACAGCGACCAGACGTGCATGAGCAGGAAACACTGCTGGTCCTACACCAGCCTCACACCGGTTGCTTTGTTTGAGCTCATTGTTCAGTCTGTCTTGTGGAGATTCTTCTTTTGTTGCTGACCCTCTACTTTACCAAGTATGCTGTCCTTCACCAGGGCTGGTCTTTCCTGATCACATGTCCAAGGATCACATGTCCTCTGTGATGCAATCACAGAGGACATGAAATCTTGTCATCCTCTGTCTAAGGAGCATTTTGACAGTTCTTCTGAGGCCAAATGTGTGTGTTCTTCTGGCAGTCCATGATTACTTTCAGTGTTCTTCGCCAATACCATAGCTCAAATGCATTAATTCTCCTGTGATTATCTTTATTCACTGTGTACCGTTGACATGCGTATGAAGCAACTGAAAATATCATGGCTTGGGTCAGGTGTACCTTAGTCCTCAAATTAACAGCTTTGCCCTCTAACACTGTAACGAGATCTTAAGCAGCAGACGCGCCCAAATGCAGTGTGTTGTTTGACTCTTTTTGCTGCCGCCCCATGAGCATTGGCCGTGGAGTCAAGCTGTGAGAGTAGAGGTGTTTGCTCCTTAGGCAAATGACACAGGACCGCCACCTTCCACAGTTCGTGGTCCCGGGAGAATGCTGATGGCTCAGCCATAGGAGCTGATGAAGCAATGGCTGGCCTGTCTCTCCACCTGAGATAAATGGAAATTTGCCTTCTGGTCCCTGGCTAAAGCTGCAGAAGGCAGAAGTCTGCAAACTTATCAGTTACAAGTTCCCAACCTTATCCTCCTTACCTGTCTGTGAATAACTTGGTTGAAAACCTTCAAAGAATTATGAACTTTCCCACTGTGTAATCCTGTCATGAGTTGCAGGCTACATGCAGGAAAGGTATTTCAGCCTGTCTCTAATAAATTGAGGGGCCCTGGAGTGTCTGTACTTCAGTGTTCCCGATGCCTCAATTGCATCTATCCTTTCTCTTATCTATAAGTTTTCTCTTTGCAGATCATGCCCCTCTCGAACCCTTTAGATTTGCAAGATAAGATCCCTTCTCTATATTATCTTACACCAAGCAAAATGAAATCCTTTATCATTTCAACCCTTTCTTCATTTATTATGGTATCATCTTATTTGTGTAGTTGCATTTTATAAATACATATAGGCAAACGCATATGTACACATACCCGTACACATAGGCAAAATGGAAGGTACATATGCAAAACTGGTGGTTAGGTCTACAACTTTCTTTAGACTGTAAAGAGGTTCATGACCCCAAACAAGGTGGAAAATCATTATACTAAAGTTTACAAGATGACTGTGTCCAGTGAGCTTTTCTATTTCTGCTTTTTTAACATAGTTTGAAATATAAAGTTATCATTATTTTCTTTTCTGAAATTTATCATATAGATGCCAAATATCAACAAGCTGAAATAAACAAACCTTATAGTCTCGATGAGCCAGAATTGACTTGAAGGCTCTGAACTTTAATTGATATGATTAATACAGGCATATGACTAATAGAAAGCACAATACGCTTCTGTGTTATATGAGCAATAAGTTCCTGAAGTCTTAAAGAATGCAATCACATTTTGAATAATTCATGTCAAATTACTCACATAGGATTTACAAAGATGTTTACCTAGCAAAGGTGACCAAGACATAGACTCAATTAGTAATTCATTCATCCTTCCAACTTAAAATATCTCTTCAAGACTTAAAAACAATTAGATTTACATTATTTCTAATTTTGTACTGAAAGTGAGTCCTTCCTTAAAGAGAGACTTAGATTTGGTCAGTTAGTCACCACGTTCTCTGCATGGCAGAGCTTTTGTGCCAAATTATCTCATGAAAAACAAAAACCTGATCTTGAAAAAAATTATAAATGAAAAAAAAAGTTAAAACAGCCCAAACTAAATTCTCTGCCATTGAGTCAATTCCCACCCTTAGTGACCCTTATAGGACAGGACTTGCTCCTAAAACTGTAAGTCTATAGGCGCAGGAAACCTCATTTTTCTCCCTTGGAGAGGGTACTAGGCTTGAACTACTGACCTTGTTAATAGCCCAAGGTGCAACCCACTAACCCCCAGGGCTCTTAGTCATTTCATTGGCTCTTGATATATAAATCATCTGCCTCTCTGCAATAGCGGTGACATGCCGGTGAGGGTGGTACTGGCATGTAGTTCAGAATGGCAGTGGGCTTAGCCTTAGAGGGGACTTAGGAGATTTGAGCTGTGCAGTCCACCAGATCATAGTTTATCCTACAAAAACTTGTGAGTGATTGTTATTGATAAGCATCCAACCACTCCTCTCTTTACTGCGGTCTTTTAAAGAGCTAATCTTCCTTTCAGAGAAAACCATGAGTTTAGCTTTCAACAGACAAGAATTTTATTTTCATCTTGAACATCCCTGTTAACAAGAACCAACTGATGGGAAATAAGTCAGAGTTTCCCATTAATTGCTTATCTGCTGGTGTATTCACCTGTAAATGTTAAGAGATCACTAATGAGAGCCTTTTCACATTTGGAAAACTTTTGGTGATTAATAGGTACTGTATCATTTATTTATGAGATCAGCAAAATTTAGCCATCCACTAAAATTTAGCCAGTGTTATCCTGCCTTTTCTCAGCTGGCCCTGCTAGATCTTGATTTGTATGACTAATTTTAGAGAAGTACATTTTGACTACATTAGGACTTCAAGTTGCTTTACATTTTTGGTCACCTAACTCTTGAGGACACACTGTCATCGAATTGATTCCGATGCAGTGATGCCATAAGACAGAGTAGACCACCTCTGTGTATTTCTGAGACTGTACCTCTTTATGAGAGGAGAGAGCCTCATCTTTCTCTTGTGGAGCAGTTAGTGGTTTTGAACGGCTGACCTTGCAGTGAGCAGCCCAACATGTAACCACTATACCACTGAGGCTCTTTGAGAACTCAGGTGGACCTCATCCAAGTCATGATGTTTTCAGTGACCTTATATGCAGGTGAAAGTTGGACACTGAGTGAGTCAGACCAGAGAATTGATGCTGTTGAATGTTGGTACTGCCGAAGAATATTTAAAGAACCACGGACTGCCAAAAGAACAAACTTATTTGTCTTGGGAGAAGAATCGCCAGAATGCTCCTTAGACACAAAGGATAATGGGACTTCATCTCAGGAACTTTGGACAAGGTATGAGGAGAGACTAGTCCCTGGAGAAGGACATCACACTTGCTGGCGGGGCAGTGACAAAGAGGAAGCCCTTTGATAAGATGGACACAACAGACTCAAGCCTAAGGACAATTGTGAGGATGGTGCAGGACTGCACACTGCTGCTACGAGTGAGTTGAAACTGACTTAGGGCACCCAACAACAACAACAACAACAACAACAACAACAACAGCTTTTTAGGATCCTTGAGTTGCTATGAGTTAAGATTGACTGACTAAAGGTGAATTTGGCTTTGAAATTAACCACAGGAGCCAGGAAACTCAGGGCGTGTCAAGCTCACCAGGTGTTAGCCTTTTAATGCAGTAGGTTTAGTCATCACTAATTGGCATGAATTAGATCATTTGTTTGAAAACAGAGGGCTCATGGGAGTGTCTAGGTAACTGCCAGTGGGAACAGGTGAGGTGCTGAGAGGCAGTGACCTTTAATTATGAGCTCCAACCAGAGGGGCTTGACTTTTCTTTTACTTAAATATATAATGTTATAGATCTCTCAGAAACGATTGCAAACAGCACTTAAAAACATCTTGGGAATTTTTCGCACATAGCTTGGAAATCGCAGGGTTGCAGTAGGATGGACCTAGTTCTCACAGTTCATGTGCGTACAGATGATGGCAGCGTGAGGTTTTTGTTGATATAAAACGAATGGCCTCAAATGCACCAAGTCGGTTTTCCTTCTTGGTAATGTCTAAAGATAGTCGCCCTCTTGTAAGGGCTTTGACTTTTTGGTATCTCATTTGGTCCGATACCCAACTCTTTATTTTTGTAAACATGTCAGAAAGTGTCATTCCTTGTGCTTCTTAAAGTCCATATTTTCAAGTGGATTTTCACCATGGAAGGAAGGGAAAAGTGTACTTGATATCAATTTCCAGATTGGCTTTTACAGGATTAATGTAGACTGGACCAAAATGCAGATCCCCAAACAGGAACTGGGAGGATTCTGCTTGACTGTGGCATTCAGGAAGCTGGGAAAAAAGGAAAACCTGGACTGGAGTATGCAGCACTCAGCAGCCGAGAGTGGCCAGTGTGCGGTGAAGACAAGTGCAGCATGCCGTGGGTGTTGCGGCTGGCAGCATTGGCCACACCGTGACAGCAGAATTCACTGGTAGGCCAAAGGAATTTCATTTTTTAACTAGAGCTAGAAAGTACTGTGCCAAAAATTTCTACACCCTTTGGTAGCATTGCTGTCTTGGGATTAAGATGGGAAGATGCACTTAATGATTAAGATGGTCTTTTGGAAATGGTATATAAATGGGGCCTGGCCCAGGAGACTTGAAGTAAAAAATCTTATCATGCTATTTGGTCTTTTCTACCATAATAGCCCTTATTCCACATTTCAGGGATCCAATATGGGGGTTCTGCCAGTTACTAAGTATGTCTTTTCCAATGATGCATTCTGGAACTGGAAAATAACGACAGGATGGGCTCAGGGGCCCACTGGACCCACAGTGAGGTGTACCTGAGCTAAAAGTCCATTGATAACTTGACCTCCATATGCCCCACTCTGACTGGCAGATCTTCTAAACATTTTGGGTCTCTTGGAATTAGGTTGCTTCAGAGCCAGTGTCCAGTAATCCCCGAAAAGTTTGATTCTTTCCTTTCCCCCAGTGAACAGTCACTCTTGTGAAAGGCCGCAGGTCCCTTTGGGGAAGGCTAGAAGAAAGACTAACAGTATAGGCCTTCGGTGATGTAGCAGGATCCTCCTTCAAAGGGACCCGGCCTCCTCCTCATTCAAGGGGCTGTGGGTCTGTAAACTGGTTCAGGTCTGGGAAATGAGTGGTCGTGACTCTATTCTGCTGTTCACCTGATCTAGCATTCTTCCGCCTGTATAGATCACGTAAATATTTAGTAGGTTTCCCATGTATTTCACTCCTAGGGTCACCGTGACTAAGTAGCCAGTGCCCTAAGTCCACACAAGACAGGTTGCTTTGATTACTATGGAAACCTTGCTGTTTATTAAAATAACCACATCCACCCTGTCTCTGTTGATTCAGTGCTGACACCTGCCCTCTTCCACCTCGAGGCCCAATCAGCCCCATTGTAGACAAATGTAGGAGTTCACTTAGGGCAGTTCCACTGTTAATCCTGGTGCACGTAAAATAGCAACCACAGGAACCGTCAGAGATGCTGGGGCCCACTTCCCAAACTTGTTCCTTATGGTTGTGGTGGTAGGTATGTCCTTGGGGCACTTCTTTTTTGGGTCCATGGAATTCTGATAGATCCATTCCAACATACCAATTTCCCTAAGCTTTTGGATGCCTCCCTCAACAGTATACCAAGGTAGGTCAGGCACCCCAAATTGATCTAATCTAGCTCATCTGGTAGCCAGTGCTTCGGTGAACCAACCAAATAAGCAATTCGATCCTCTCTTGCTGAGGCATTGAAGGAAGAATCTGTGCCTAGGGGCCCCCACACCAAGAAACTCAGACTGGTCTAATGTTACATTCCTTGCACCAGTATCCCACGCTCTTAGTAACCATTCCCAGGGATCTTCCCCAGGCTTCTGCTTGTACATCTTCGAAAACTCAAGCAGATCTTTGTGAGTACAGCGCACTTCTTCCTGAGCCATCATTGAACCTCACCTTTTGGAACTTTCTGAGACTTAATTCTAGTTACAGGTCTAGCGGAAATAATGGGTGGTGGGGATGTTTTCTAGGGGCGCTCAGCAATATCTTGTGAGACATCTCCTCCAGGCAATGCTACAGACGCAGCCCCACCTATCATTTCAGTTTGAACAGTTTGGTTAATCTGCTCAGGTTTGGGTTGTTTTACTGATAGTTGGTTAATCCCCTCAGGTGGGAGGGGTAGATCTATTGACTGGGCTGGCTCAATCAACTCTAGGGGCTCAATACCCTCCTCATCGGGATCATCAGCTCATATGTTCCCATGCTATGTTTTAGGGTCCCATTTCTTTGCGATTAATGCCCTTACTTTAATCAGATGTTGTTCTAGACTTGCAATTCCGCTGATGCCAAATTGATGCTGAGTATGATGAGAGTCTGGATTTGGTTTTTTGGCAATGTCAGACTCTCCTTTGTAGCACATGCAGAAGCTTTTGAGTTTGCTATTTGGTACTTGAGATGTTCTTCTGTGGTTCTGAGATTAACCTTTTCCTCAATCACATTTTCTATTGTAAGGAGGACCAGCCAACCAGCTTCCCTATACTTCTCATCCTGACATAACTGCTGTAAAATATCAAACACACGATCACCCAGAGCCTCTCCTCTCACCAGCACTTCATCTATCGGTGGTGTGACTGTGGATATTAGCAACTTCACACCCTGGATTAACACCACCCACTCTAGTAAGAGTAGCAGACTTATTCATGTCTTTAGGGGGAGAGATAGCATTATCAGTGCTGTTAAGCCTAACCAGGCTGGAGAGCCAATTTGAGAAACCTATATTTATGATCTTGTTTCACTAGAACCACTCCTGGTACCAACTGTGTTAGGGTTCTCTAGAGAAACAAAACCAGGACACATATGAATATATATATATGTGTGTGTGTGTGTGTGTGTATATATGTATATATGTATATATATGTGTGTATATATATATATATATATATACAGAGAGAGAGAGAGAGAGAGAGAGAGAGAGAGAGACTTGCCGAGTCATTTATCTCTTCCAATCAAACTGCAACCTCATATTCCTATTGGCCAGGTTGGCACAATAAACCTACCTGTCACTGATGGGGATTGAGATGTGATGGTAACTGTGCATAGATTTAAAATGCAAATCTGGCCATATTATTCTTCTTGCTAATCCCCAAAGGTTTCACCTCCCCCTACAGGATAAAACTGAGGCCAGTATATTTCCTACAGCATAATCTATCAGAATTACCTGTGAAAACATCTAACATTTGATTCACTAGATCTAGGATGGGGCTTGAGAAATTTGTATGTCCAAATTCCCAGGTGCTGCTGATACTCCTGTCCAGATCCTACTTTGAGAACTACCAGTCTGGGACCTTGAGAGTAGATAGCTCTGAGATTCTGTTGGCAAGGTTTGTGGTTCAAATCTACTCAGTGGCTCTATGGAATGTGGTAATCTCGTTCTAAAAAGATTATAATCCTATGGAGCAATTCAATATGTGTTGGAATCCACGCACACAGACCACACTGTTAAACATGACATAAATAGATTCTTCTAGATTCAATTCCACTGACTCTTCAGTCCTATTTTCCTACCTCCTGCCCTATGCTCTGTGATTCAGCACCATGAAACTGCTGAGGGTTCATTTGGCAGTCCCATGCTGTTTCTTGCCTCCATTCCTACACGTAGGCCTTCTCTGCTGCTTAAGATGGCCATCTCTTTTGCTACCTTTTTGTTTGCCTGTCTCATTTCAATTTAACTTTTAGGGATCAATTTTGGCATCATTCCCTGATAGCCTTCTATATTATTTAATAGCCCCTTCTCTTCCCTCCGACTCTCCATCTGGATTAGCTAGACCTCTGCTGCTCCCATACTGCTCTGAACACATTTTTATGTTGTACTTATCACATTGTTTTAGAGTGAGCAATTTATCTGTCTTGTATACTATGACACTGAATTTTTTGAAACCAGGAATTGCATCTTATTCTTTGTACACACATTGGAAGTCTCTGATAAATTGGGCAATGGAGATAGAGGAAAAGAGAGTTAACCCAAATGGCCCTTTGTTATTAGGTCACATATCTAATATCCAGAGAGTTTATGGCTTGGCTTGAAGTTCGCTTGGCCATCTGGTAGTATAAAGACGTCTTTTAATTCTATCTATCTGTGTTCCTGTAATCAATCTATGGAATTCCAATGCAAATCAAATAACCAAGTTATGAGGATCACAGAGCAGTCAGATTTCTGTTCTTTTAGGCTCTCATCACTTCCCATAATGTGCAAGTTTCCAATACAATCATATATATATGTATATATATATATATATATGACTTATGTGGCAATGTCTGACACCTGTCGGTTTTAGCTAGCTCTCATTTGTATAAGATACACCATTATTCAAATGTATGGCAATTTTAGTAATTAACAATGGAAATACATGGCTATTCTTGCCTTGTTGTGTGCAGATCACAAGAACCATTAATTAATTGCAAAATGAACCTCCCAAACCGGAAGGTACTTTGACTCATAGACTTCGGTGGTTAATGGTACTTTGGCTTTTCCATTTTCTCATTCTTCTCTCTGTCCTCATGATTTATTATTCTTTTCCATCCTTAACCTCATTTAAGGATAAAGACTTTTAACCAGGATACAGCTTAACGATTATTCCGTGTAGCCCCTCATTTTACTGATGCAGAGAATAAACTGTCCACAGGCACAGGGCTCAGCAGCCATGCAGGCTTCTGCCCTGACACCATGCTGCCTTTTACCGGATGTTGTAGAAGCCTTACTTTGTATTTTCAAATACTATTATTCTTGAAGTAAAACAATTATCAAAACCAATAAAGTTACTTAGCCCCTAAAGGAAGACAGAATGAAAGTGGAATGGTGGATTGACGTGACGGATTAAGGAAGAAGGCATCAGTTAATTACCACTAACAGCAAGTATCATTTAGTGAGGGTTTACTATATTGCAGGCAGCTCACTAAGTCTATAAATGTACTTTCATTTTACTCTCACAACCTCACTATAAGATGGTGCTATTATTAATTTCAATTTATAGAACTGAAGCTGGAAGGTTAAGTCCATGTCCCAAATTTTGGTGAAACCAAAATTCCATACCAGGCAGCCTGTCTCGAGAATTCATGCTCTTCACGACCGCACAAACAGAGCAAACCCGGACTGACGCACAACAATCGATGCACACAGTAAATAGTGAATTAAGAAGATACCTGTGGGCATCTTCGCTCAGATTTGTACAATAAGTGGATTGTAAGGAGCTCGTGTCTTTATGCTCTCACTTATGGGCTTAATTATTTATTAATGAATTCTAGAAATTCATTGATGAGGTCTATAAATCGAAGTTTTTAAGGAACGACAGCTAATTCAGCTTTAGCAGATGAACAGATCTCCCCCTTTCCAAAATCCCAGATGAAGAGTGATAAGACCTGGGCGTGAAGACCAGCCTGTGGTAGAGGGTTTGCCTCCTTAGACAGTCTGGCTCTGCTCGTTGGTTCTTTCCAGCCCTAAGCCAGAACCCTTGGTGTGCACTCTTTCCTTTCTGGTCCAGGGCCTGACCTCTGAAGTAGAGGAAGGGAGTCTGCTGCCTCTGCTCTGTGATGGCCTGGAAGGAAGTGAAGACTGCATCTCCTGAGTCCTTTTCTTCATTAGATTACACACCCACTGAATCTCTTTCAACCTGCATTCCAGATCCTTCCCCATCTGGCCAGATCTTCTGGGACACAGACTCGGTTTCCTACATCTTTCCTAAATTGTGTCCAGAGTATAACATGAAGCATTATCTCATCAGTGCTAAATGACACGAGATTTATTATTTCCTGTGTTTTGAGTATTAGACTCTATTAATACCAACTAAAGCTAAGTTAGCTGAAAAGCAACAGTGCTTTTTCCAAATTAATTTTGTACTTGCAATAAACTATAGACTAAGAAATGCTTTAAAGTCCAGAATTTCCTATTCTGAGGTTAAATGCAGAACTGAAAGTTATACCTGTTTAAGGTTATTGTATTTAAAATTTCCACACTAACATTCTAGCCTGTCAGGATAATTAATCTCTTTTGTTTCTAATAACCAATTATATATAATTTTGGGGTGCAATATTTTCTCTCATATGATTATTAATGGAACGTATCTGTTGTACCTGACAGAGCCAAGTACAGAGACTGGTGGCATGCCATTAAGTAAACTTTTATTCAGAATGAGTAATTAATACCTTTCAATGTATTGTGCAATCAGCTGCAACTCCACTTAAATAATATCCTAGAAGTCATCATTTCTCCATAAAGATATGAGAAACTTTTCCAAATATTTTATAAAAATCAGGACACAGCATATATTAAATATTCTTTTAATTTCAAAATTGTTAAAATATGATTACAAGTGATTGTATATTAAATATAATCAAGCTTTCCATTTTAAGAACTATGACTAGTTCTGGACTTTCAGGGATCACTGTTTTCTACATCCTCTCAAGGAAATGGACACTATCTACCAGATTGGTCCTTCCAATAGCCAGGTGAAGTCTGAAGGCTGAAAGTGAAAGTCTCCAAGTTTTAGGATATAGAGCAGGCAGGCACAATATTCAGATGTGAAAACCAAAATTGACTTGACTTATTTGGTCACTCAGCAAGTACCCAAACCAGAATTCACATCCACTCTCTGTTTTCAAGTTAATTTTGCACAGTGAAGTGGGTAATCTCCACATTCTCTTGATTTCAGTCCCCTTCATTCAGTTGTGTGATGACTTGAAGTTCTCTTTGGGTTATAAACAAATCTCAAAATGAGCAAACAGAGCCACAGTCTAAGCATTAAGCACACATTTATGAGACATGACTTGTCACCTGAAGATAGAAGACATTATTTTTAATTAATATGAAATACAGATATTTTTAGAGATTAATAGAAAATTCCCATTTAGTGTTCTTTGTCAATTCTTTTGTTTAATTAAATATTTTTTATTGGGAGCTCTTACAACTCATCACAATCCATACATTCATTCATTCATTGTGACAAGTACATTTGTACATATATTGCCATCATCCTTTTCAAAATATTTTCTTTCTGCTTGAACCCTTGATATCAGCTCCTCATTTTCACCCTCCCTCCCTCCCTCCCTCATGAACCCTTGATAAGTTATAGATTATTATTTTCATATCTTACATTGTCTTCTGTCACCCTTCACCCACTTTTCTGTTGTTCATCCCCCTGGGAGGGGGTTATATTTTGATCCTTGTGATCAATTCCCTCTCTCTCCCTCAACATTCCCCTTATCCTCTGGTATATCTATTCTCATTATTGGTCCTGTGGGGTTTATCTGTCCTGATTATCTGTATTGTGGGCTTTTATCTGTAGCAGTGTACAAGTTCTGATCTAATCCGATTTATAAGGTATAACAGGATTTTTAAAAAATCATATGCATATTTTACCCCTTTGGACTATGTCAGCAGGTGTAACACTGATCTATATTTTCTCTTCCATTACAGATATTTCAGTGGTAAAATTTGAGAAATGTTATTAATTAATTGGGACTTTTCTGGTTGTAAGTGACAGAAAACCCAAGTCAACCTGGTATTTTAAAAACCTTGAGATTTAACAAATGGGTCATATCATTAAAATGTCAGAGTATGATTTAATCATAGCTTGATCTGGGTGTTCAAACTCTCACATCAAGACCTGATCTCTCACTGGGGTACCTTGGTTTTGTGTATGTGAGTCCTTATGCTCGGTGTCTGATAAAATGACTTCCCAGGAGGCATCGTATTCCCTTAACAAGCTAGCAGAACAGAGATGATGTCTCAATAGCCCCAGCAAGAGTTGCTTAGGTCCTCATTTCCTCTTCTTTAAACTTAGCAATGTAACTTGGGGTGGGAGGTGGGGGTAATGATACTATGAATCATATGCCCACTCCTGGAACTTCATGGAATGAGAGTGGGTGAGGGCTGGCTCGTAAGGGAAAACAAGGCAACAAAGCTCTTGCACAGGTGAATGGAAGGTAAGTAGGTAAAACAACAGATGTCCCTGTAAGCCTCATTTCCACTTGATGTCCAATAGACACCTTACACTTTACATAATCAAAATGAAGCTGTTTCTTTTTCATCACTCAGTCTTCATAATTCAGAAGATGATACAACTACTCAGTTGCTCAGAGTAAAAATAGTGAAGTGATTTTTAGTTTTTTTATTTGCCATTAACAAGTTCTCTATGTTGTTATGTAAAAATATACCTTACAACCAATAAGAAACAAATGACCTAATAGCAAAATGCTCAGACATAATGAACAGATTCTTCATCATGTAAGAGATAGAGGTGGAAAACAAGCACACAAAACTATGCTCAGCATCATTAGTTATTAGGGAAATTAAAATTAAATCATAATGAGATACCACTACATACATATTGATATGTGTTTGAGAAAAACAATGCAAAACAAAACAGAATCCTCCCCCCCCCCAAATCCTGACAATATAAAAGCCTAGTGAAGATGTGGCATGAGTAGAATTCTCATACACTACTGGTAGAATCCAAAATTATTGGAAATAGTTTTTCAGTTTCTTATAAAACTTAAAACCAAACCACTGCCACCTCATCGATTCTGACTCATAGCAACCTTAAATTGGGTCTCCAAGACTGTGAAACCTTTACAGAAACAGTCTCGTCTTTCTTCCCTTGAGTAACTCTGGTCAGCATCCTAAGATTACAGTTTAGGAAACACGATGGGGCAATTCTACAGATGGCACACAATAACAACCTGACATTATAGATCTCCTTATTTGCTTTCATTTGTTTCTCTACTAGAAGACCTAGTTATGAAGGCAAGACTCTGAGCTAGATTTTCTTTACTACTTTTATAGTGCCTAGAACCAGTGCCTGACCCAGCAACTGACAGACATCTAGTAAACATTAGTTGAATGATTGAATGATTAAGCAGGAAGAAACAGATTGTGTCTGGCATGGGGGAAATTTTATCCTATTTTAAGAAGCTTGAATTTTAGCTTTTTCAAAACTGGAGAGTCAATGATGGGAATTCCCTTAGATATTTAGTTCTGCTAGAACAGGAATACTACAAGTGAATGGTTTAAGGAAACAATTTATTTACTCGGTTTAGGAGGCGTGAAGTCCAATTCAGAGCATCAGCTCTAAAGGAAGGCTTTTCTTTCTGTTGACTCTAGAGGCAGGCTCTTTAGACCAGTGGGTGAAATGTCTTGTGGATCCAGTGATGGTGGAAGCATCTCAGTGCTGGCCAGGGTCTCCACGTGGCTCCTTTAGCTCCAGGGCTCTGACTGCCATCAGTGTAGCTCCATGTGGCTTGTCAAGAGGAATGTGTAGCAGAGAGACTGTGTCTGGCCTCCAGTGAGCTATTTATCTACATAGCACCTCCAAATGAGGTCATCAAACTGTGACCTGATTGACAGGCTAGACTCCACCCCTTCGCACATTGACAGGAGATTATGGAACTGCCACACCATCGTGCCATCTTTTATATCTATTAAGAAGTTGACTTAAGACATACTCTATACTAACCCTATCATAGTGACACAACAGAAAATTCATTCTCAAATGGGATTGTAACTGTAGGCATAGGAGTTATAATTCACTACACCTACTTAATTGGATCTCTCACAGGACTTAAACAGAGGTGTAGTATGGTCAGACTTAATTATTATGTGAATCACTTTGGCCATAGTATGAAGGATCTGGTGAAGACTAGAACAGGGCTAGGAGGCCAATTTGAGAGCTTACAAATGATTCACATTGGGTAAATGAAGGTTTGACTTAGGAGAGTGGGGATATCAAATAAAGACAGGAATGGGTATTGCTAAAAATATAGGGGATAAAATCCAGTGGAATGAAGGTCTGATGGTTTTTGAACAAAAGGGAGAAGATGCTTTCTAACTTTATGTTCCTTGGGTGACTGGTTGGTAAGTGGTCATAAAGGGGGCTAAGTAGATATCTGACAGCAAATGTTGAGTTGAGTTTTGGTAATGCTGCCTTTAATGGGATTATCCAGTTGTCTGAATAGAAGCACTCAGTAACATGGGCCAAGAAATTTGGAAGGTAGCTACCTGTCCAACTGACTGGAAGAGATCCATATTTATACCCATTTCAAAGAAAGTGATCTAACAGTATGAAAATTATCAAATAATATTGTTTTAATATTATTTGGAAGTAAATTTTGTTGAACGTAATTTTAAAAATAACCGAAGCAATACATTGACAGAGAACTGTCAAACTAACAGAAAATTGCCAAAAATTCCAGCCAGATGCAGAAGAGGACATGGAAAGAGATGACACTGCTGGCATTTGAACCAGAGGAATCTAGGCTCAAAGCATAGAACATCAGAAAGATGTTTACTTGTGTTTTTTGACAATGAGAAGGCATTCAACTGTGTGGATCCTAACAAACTATAGAGTGCATTGAGAAGAAAGAACTCCAAACACGGCATTGTACTATTGTGAAATCTGTGCATAGACCAGGATGCAGTTATTTGAACAGAACAGAAACTTTTGTTGAAAAAATGGCTGTGAGATCAGTCTGAATCTGCTCCATTACAATTAACAGGAACAAAAACAACTACCTCTTGCCTATGGCAGCTTCCAGTAGGAAACATTTGAGAAGCAAAGTGCATTTTCATGCCACAGAGGCATAAACTTCTGACAAAAATACAGTGGGATTTGTTCCAATGATGCTGGAAGTAAACGTAATCAACTCTTTATAACAGATAACACAGTTTAGCAAATAATGCATTTTAACAAAGGTTTATCCCAATCTCCGTGTATATAAATAATTACTCATGTAATTTACAAAGAACTAGAATAATCATAACAGTAACCAAACCCACTGCCTTCAAGTCATTCTGACTCACAGCGATCCTGTAGGACACACTAGAATGGACTCATAGGGTTTCCAAGATTGCAAATCATTTTGAAAAGGGATAACACGTCTTCTTCCTACAGAGCAATAGTCAAACTTTGAGTTGGCTGCCAAGAGCCTAAGTTAAAATAATATAATATAGGCCTTAAATATAATGAGATATAAAATTATATACATATAATAATAGCTAATATTTAGTAAGCATTTGCTTTGTGTCATGCTTTGTAAAATTAATTTTATAGGGGGCTCTTACAGATACCATAACATTCCATAGTTCAATCACATCAAGCAGTATTGTACAATTGCTACCATAATCAGTTGCAAAACATTTTTTTTCTTCCTGAGCTCCTTGATATCAACTCCCCTTTAACCCTTCCCTCCCCACCCTATCCCCCAGTAATATATATGTGTATATATTCCCCCCCCCCACAAGAAATGGGAAAAATCTTTACTGGGCAGAGCTTTCAAAGTTCACATTTTTCCCGCTAGGTGAGCATTGAGCAATTCACTCTGAGTTGGTGCACAGAGTGGCATCACCTGAGAAGTTTCTCTCTGGTCACAGTGAATTTTTTCTTAAAAGCAGTTTTGCTCAAACCTCTTTTTTAAGGTGATGACTGATTTAAGAGAACAGCGTGCAACTATGAAATTTTGTTTCTTGTGAAAAATGCACAGAAACTGTTGTGATGTTAAACACAGCTTACAAGGACAGCACTGTGGGAAAAACTCCAGTGTATGAGTGGTTTCTCGCTTCAACAAAGGTGAAATGCTGATTGATGACTAACTTTGTATCAACTTCTCAAACGGACAAAAATGTCAGCAAAATTCTGCCCCAGAAAGCTCAGCCCCCGTCGCCATCTCCTTGGGAATGCTGATCCTGCCTATCTTGTATAGATAAACATTGCTCCTACCCTTCCCACACACACACACCCAAAGGTAAAGACTATAAAAGTAGTCTTAAATCTAACAAGGATCCTGACCCAGAATAGATTAATATTAATCTATTCAATAGTGAGAAGGGCATATTATAACCCATCAGTCCAGTCCCCATTTCTTTCAGGGTTCCATATCCTGGGGCCCACTTACCTAACAACACATACACCCCTTTAGTCTTTGTCATTCATGTCTGAAAGCGTGCATCCTAAAAGTCCCCACTGATATTCCTGCAGTCAGAAATCAAGCAGTTTAGAGGTCCCCCTCCCTGTTACACCTTTAGACTTTCAGTATGGCTCCCTGAGAGTAGCCCCCAACCAGTTCAGATGAGGTGCCAAGTGTTGCTCTTCGAGTCAGACAACTACAATTGGGATTCTCTGGGGACTTGGGGACTCCACTCCTGTCTCTGTTGTACTCCTGTCTTGGTTTGCTCCCATGTGGGCATGTCAGACCAGCCATTCTCCCTGAACTGTATCTTCAGGGCTGTCCTCTGTGGCACTTTTATCTAGGGAGAGTACATCATGTCTTGAGCTGAGGCTGGCCTTACAATCATGTCTAGGAATGAGCTGCTGTTTTTGTCAATGAGTTTCTGATGTGTCTCTTGTAGACAACAGATATCCATCTGGGGTTTGTTTCCTAATCCAGTCTGCTAGCCTTTGCCTTTTAATGGGTGAATTCAGACCATTCACATTCAGAGTTATTACACTCATTCATTGATTCTTTGCTGTCATCTCATACCATTTGTGTTAGATATTTTCCTACCTTCCTCCTTAGCAGTGTGTTGTGTGTATATTGGGGGGAGGGGGGCTTCATTCTTGCCTTATTTTCACCATTGAGTCAAAGGGTGTTGCTTTCCGTGTGTTAACTTACGGATATTGCTTCATAATGTGATGGTCTCATCTTTGTGTCCTGTGGATGTTGATCTTCTGTCCAAAGTGAGTTGGAAAGTAATTTTTATGGTTCTGTTTAAAAAGAATTTTTTAAAACTTATTTTCTAAATTTTTCCTTGACTAGGAAAACTCTTACCTCTATGTCTATTTTGTTGGATAGTTAGGCAGGGTAGAGGATTCTTTTTTTTTTTAATTTTAACAATTTATTAGGGGCTCATACAATTCTTATCACAGTTCATACATATACATACATCAATTGTATAAAGCACATCTGTACAGTCCCTGCCCTAATCATTTTTTCTCCTCTTTTCTTTTTTTACATTTTATTAGGGACCCATACAACTCTTATCACCTTCCATACATATATATACATCAATTGTATAAAGCACATCCATACATTCCCTGCCCCAATCATTCTCAAAGCATTTGCTCTCCACTTAAGCCCCTTGCATCAGGTCCTCTTTTTTTTCCCCTCCCTCCCCTTTCCCCCCTCCCTCATGTGCCCTTGGTAATTTAGACCTCGTTATTTTGTCATATCTTGCCCTATTCGGAGTCTCCCTTCCCCCCTTCTCTGCTGTCCCTCTCCCAGGGAAGAGGTCACATGTGGATCCTTGTAATCAGTTCCCCCCTTCCAACCCACTCACCCTCCACTCTCCCAGTATCGCCCCTCACACCCTTGGTCCTGAAGGTATCATCCACCCTGGATTCCCTGTACCTCCAGCCCTCATATGTACCAGTGTACAGCCTGGGTAGAGGATTCTTGGGTTACCATTATTCTTTAACTTTCGGATGATGTTACTTCATTGTTTCCACTTCTTCATGATTTCTGCTGGTAAATCTGAGCATATTCTTATCTGATTACATTTAGAGTTGACTGCATTTTTTTTCTCTAGCTGCTCTTACAATTTTCTCCTTTTCCTCAAAACTGGATAATATATCTGGAATATGTCTTGGCGTGGTCTCCTTGGGATTCAGTCTAATTGGTGTCCTCTCTGCTTCCTGGATGAATGTCTGACTCTCCTTCATTGAATTGGGGAGATTTTCTTCTGGGAATTCCCTTGTTATTTTAGCTGTTGATTTCTTCATTATGCCTTGCTCTGATATTCCCATTATTTGAATATTATTCCTTTTCACACATCACTCATTGTTCTTGGGTTTTCTTCAGCTTCTTTGATTATGTCTTGTTTGATTGTCATTCACGTTTGTTGAATTCTGCTTGATTAACTTAGAAGTCACTGGTATGATTTTCTATGTCTTCCAGACTGTTGGTAAGGTATTTTACCATTTTTTTTTCACTTCTTCTGCATCGTCCTTTAACTCATATTTCCTTTTGGTAGGTGGACTCTTTTCTCTCTCTTTTCTTCTGTATTGATTCCCTCATCTCCTGAAGGACTCTAAGTAGCCTTTTGAAGATTTCATCCTGTGGTGTTTCAAAGTCTGCTTCATCTATGTATGTTGCTAAGCTCAGATGCTCTTCAGACATGACAGTTTGTTTCTTTTGCTTTCGTGTAGTGACTGCTGATGTCAGAAGTGATTTACATAGCATTTTGGTGTCATTGTTGATGGTTGGCCAGGTTTGTGTATGGCTCAAGCGGCACTGAGGCATGGGTTGGGCTGGCAGGGGCCACAAGCAGTGGATGTTGGGGGGGCGTAGTGGGGTGCAGTCACAGGTTACAGGTTGCACTGGCTATGTGGTTGGCTTAGGCTGGGTGGCCAGGGCCAGCAGCCACAGCTGCTCAGGTGGTGCTAGCAGAGGGGTGGGACTGGCTGGAGTCACGAGCTCTGAGCAGCATCAGTGGCCTGGACAACGTGGGCTGATTTGACTGGATCTGTGGACCACTAAGGCTTCACAGGCAATGCAGGTAGGGAGGGGGTGAGTAGAGCATGCAGTAGACACGGATCTCTGGCAAGTGATGTGTATCCTGACAACTAGTGCAGACCTATAGCAAGCAATGTGGACTCCACAGCCAGCATGGATCACCAGCAAGTGGGATGGATGCTGGAAAGTGGTGTGGATTGCTGGCAAGCAGCACGGGTGTTATAGGCTTGGGTAGCATGGGCAACAGGTCACAAGCCATGGCAGCTTGATGGTGTGTACAGGGGACAAGATGATTCAATGCTGTGGGGAAGGTCAGCCCACACAGGAACAAAGCTCTGAGATGCCATGAGGCCTGATTGTATGACCTGGACACACCACTCCCACCCCTCAGCCTCCAAATCCCCAAAGCTAGCAGTCCTCTGCGGAGCCCCCAACACAGTTAACCCAACTTGGAGACATCTTCCTGGAAGTTCTGTCATGCATTTCATCCTCTCATGCCTGTATGAAGTACAGGTATGCTATTAACATCTTCAGATTCAGAGGAAGTACTCAGGCACAGAGGTATGTAGCATGACAAGCCATGTAGCCATGAAGTTTTAGAGCCAAAATTAGACACCATATCTGTTTCTTGGTGTCACACATGTTGTCAGTTGGTTATATACGGCCTTATGAAAGCTCTGGTGCTGATATGTTAGTACTTTACATATTTTGCCCTGTTTTTTCAACCAGACTGACACTTGTATGAAATCAGGTGTTAGATTTTTTATCTTGATTATTCTCAAAAATATCTAGTATGCTATATATTTAAATGAAAAAATTATTGATTTAATTGAACACTATCCTTCAAGCTTACAGATTCCTCCTTCCTTTAGGGGTCCCCAATTAGATCTATGTTGTTCTTGTCAGGAATGGAGGAAAAATGACATTTCATATTCCACAGATAATTTTTAAAGAAGTATTCTCCTCTGATTAAAATGATTTAAATGAAGCTTTATTTAAGGTTAAACAGGTCAACATTATTAATTAATTTGCCTATTATAATTTATCACTTGTTGCTCATGTCTATATATTTGGGGCCAGGGCGTGGTGCCCCAACAGACTGGACTGGAAAACACTCCTGAAGGCCAACAAATGATCCATGAACTAACTACAGGCTTTCCTTTCTTGATGTATTTTGTTTTGTTCTTTGTCAGTGGTTTGTTGTTTTTGTTTTGTTGTCTGGTTGTATACTGTTGCTTTATTTTCCTCTGTCTTGTTTTTGTGCATGTTATTATCTCCACAGGTCTGTCTAAATAAGACAGGCTGGATGAACTATCTGGAGGAAAAACAACAGGACTGACAGTTCCGGGGGGACTTGGGATAGGGGGAGATAGAGGGTAAAGAAGTGGTGTTAAGAAACCCAGGGACAAGGGAACAACATAGGATCCAAATTTGTGGTGAGGGGGGAGTGGCAGGCCTGGTAGGGAATGATCAAGGGTAAGGTTACATAAAGAAGAGGTATAGCTGTAACCCAGGTGGGGACGGAGCATGATAGTGGGGCAGGAGGAAAGTCAAGGGAAATAGAGGAAAGAGCTAGGAGTCAAAGGGCATTTATAGAGGTCTAGACAAAGACATGTACATGCAAATATATATATGAGGATGGGGAAATAGATCTATGTGTCTATATTTATAGGTTTAGTATTATGGTGGCAGAAGGACCTTGGGCCTCTACTCAAGCACTCCCTCAGTGCATGAATACTTTCTTTTATTAAGTTGGCACTTTACAATGCTCACCCTCCCGACACAACTGCTGAAGCCAAAGTGGGTGAACAAGTAAATGTGGTAAAGAAAGCTGATGGTGCCCGGCTATCAAAAGAGATAGCCTTTGGGGTCTTAAAGGCTTGAAGATCAACAAGTGGCCATCTAGCTCAGAAGCAACAAAGCCCACATGGAAAAACACACCAGCCTGGGTGATCACGTGGTCCCGAAGGGATCAGTTATCAGGCATCAAAGAACAAAAAGGCTTGAAGGAGAACAAGCGGCCATCTAGCTCAGAAGCAACGAAGCCCACATGGAAGAAGCAAACCAGCCTATGCGATCACGAGGTGCCAAAGGGATCAAGTATAAGGCATCATCATAAAAAAATAAATCTTACCATAGTGAATGAAGGGGGAAGTGCACAGTGGAGACCCAAAGCCCATTTGTCGGCCACTGGAGATCCCCTCACAGAGGGGTCTAGGGGAGGAGATGAGTCAGTCAGGGTGCGATGTAGCACCGATGAAGAATACAGCTTTCCCCCAGATTCTAAATGCTTCCTCCCCCCCTACTACCATGATCCGAATTCTACCTTGCAAGTCTGGATAGAGCAGACACTGGTGCATATACACTGGTGCATATAGGAGCTGGAGGCACAGGGAATCCAGGGTGGATGATACCTTGAGGATCAGGGGTGCGATGGGTGATTCTGGAAGAGTAGAGGGTGAGTGGGTTGGAAAGAGGGAACCAATTACAAGGATCTACATGTGACCTCCTCCCTGGGGGACGGACAACAGAAAAGGGGGTGAAGGGAGACTACGGATAGGGCAAGATATGACAAAATAATAATTATGAATTTTCAAGGGCTCATGAGGGTGGGGGGAGTGGAGATGGAGGGGGGAAAAAAAAGAGGACCTGATGCAAAGGGCTTAAGTGGAGAGCAAATGCTTTGAAAATGATTAGGGCAAAGAATGTACAGATGTATGAGCCCCTAATAACATGTTTAAAAATATATATAAAGAAAATAAATAGATGATCTGTGCTGATCTAGTTTGTTCCAAAAGTATATTCCTTTCTCTATATCTGAATCAGATAGTTTTATCACTAGTCAACAGGAATTGCTTGGTACAAGAAACATTAAGTAAAAAATGAATATTTTCATAAGATATGAAAATTTATTTTAATGAATTATTGCTTATTAATGTAACATGTAGATAGTACAATGAGTAGAGTAAAATGTTATTGTAAGATAGCGATTCAATTTAATATTGACTACTTATTGACTTATAACTTCAAACCCATTAGTGAAAAGTTGTACCATTCTTAGAATATGGCTTAGAAAGTATACCTGTGTAATTTCAAACATTATTACCTTAGTACATAAAACCTCTATTTAACATTCAATATATTTCTTGAGGGCCTACTATGTGTCATAGTCCAAGAATTTAGGTTATACTGCTAAGACAGACACAGTCTCTATTTTTATAGAGCTAAAATTTTAGAAAGACACAAACATAAAAGAACCCCAGGTCAGCAAAGTGACAAGTGTAAGAAAGAAAGCAAGGGGGGGCTGGGATAGAGAATAAGGGTGGGGAGGGATAGAGCAGTAGGGTGCATGTAATTCAGATAGCACAATTTGAGGTTGACCTGGGGATGTAACATTTAACTTGGGAAGGAGAGCATGGTTAGGAGAGAGATGAAAGAAGTGCACACACGTGTGTAAACACCCTTGATCAGAAAATAGAATTGATAAACACCCTGAGGAAGGAAAGATATCTTGCAGTTGAAAGCACCGAAAGAATTCCAGGGTGGTTAGACAATGTTAAGTAAAGGACAGTGGTAACAGGTGAGGTCAGATTATTGGGGACTGGATTATGTAGGGCCTTCGGAGTCATATAAAGTGCTTTGGGGATTATCCTAAATACAATGAGAAGATATTGAAGGTATTAGGCAGAGAAGTGACAAGTTCTGATTTGTTTTGTTTGTTTTAAATCATTTTATTAGGGGCTCATACAACTCTTATCCCAATCCATCCATACATCAATTGTGTAAAGCACATTTGTACATTCATTGCCCTCGTCATTCTCAAAACATTTGCTCTCCACTTATGACCCTGGCATCAGTTCCTTATTTTTCACCCTCCCTCCCCGTTCCCCACTCCCTCATGAAACCTCGATAATTTTGCCATATCTTACACTGTTCAATGTCTCCCTTCACCCACTTTTCTGTCGGAGGTTTTAAATTGTCATGAACACAGACTCTCATATCTTTCTCTGGTGGAGTGCTTAGCAGTCAAGCACTTTAACCATTGTGCCACCAGGCCTCTTAGATTTAAGGCTAGGCAGCAACAAAACTGAAATTCACACAATGTTAAAGAGTTATCAAATTAGAGATATTTTTTCCTCAGTAATGCCTCTTAAATTTCTTTCCTACTTTTGATTCCTCCATCAGTTATTCTGGCCCTTCTTTCTACTGTTGGCTTCTGTAGAGCCTGTCTCTCTCTATTCTGCCACACACCTTTACTGGAGATGCTAGAGATACTCTGCAAATATGTATGTTATCTGCCTTTATCCTTTTGTTGGTACTTGTTTCTTTGAACTAGAGAATCTTCACTCTTTCTGTTTACTGAACTCCTATGTGTCCATTTTTCAGCCCCATTTAGAAGAACACTCTTCCGAGACGCCTTTTTGACCTTGACAGTAATGCCACCTCTTTCTCTCCTGACCTTCCCTAACATGTTTCTACAGAGGAATTGGGTTGTAAACATGTTTGTGCATGTTCTATTTCTCTATACTTGATTCTCAGCTTGGTCAAGCCTGGGACTGCATTTTACTAGAGCTGTGCAGCCTCTAGATCGATGTTTGAATTCTAGCTTTGCCACTTTCTAGCTGTGACTTTGCATGTTACATAACTTAATTGTGTTTAACTTATTGCCATCGAATTAATTCCGATGCATAACCACCCAATACCACAAAATTTCCAAGTCTACAAATCTTTACAGGAGCAGATAACTTCATCTTGTTCTTATGAAGCAGCTGCTGAGCGAACTGCTGGCCTGTAGTTAGCAATCCGATGCTTGGCCAACAGCTCCACCAGGATTTAGATAGCCTTATCTGCAAAACGGGCTTAATGATTACCCAAGTAATAGAGTTCTGATGATGAATTAATGAGATAATATAATTAAAACAGGGACTAGCACATCCTAAGCACTACATTAGCATTTTTTGATACTTTATGCATCTGAATGATTAGAATTTGTTATTACCATCTATTTTGGAAGAACAGAGACTGAGATGTTAAGTGACTTACAAACCTAGAGAAGAGTTGGATTTTAGAGTTACATTACTTTAACTTCCTTTCCCAAATACCTCCCACTTCCCAAAATGCTTCCCACAGTTCCAAAGCTGGAAAGTTTGTAAGGTGGGAACCTGTCAGAGAAGAAAAACTTATACATTTTTCATTAAAAGACATGATAGAAAAATGGAAAAGCTGCACTCTGTCACAGGTAGAAAACTTTCCAGACATGAAAAAACAAGAAAAAACCTAATCTCACTGATTTTCAGCTAACACGGACTTCATTGTATTTATTTTATTAACAAATGGGGTTATCTAATTTTATATATTTGGGTGTTATTATGAAAATAATTTGAGCAAAATTCTAATAGCTTATAAAATATTTCACATCCTACATCTTAAATATAAAAATATTTTGGCAAATCCCACCTCTCTGTTGTAAACTCTTGGTTCCTAAACTTAGGAGCTACTTGAAGCAAGCTAGTGATTTTATCCAATTAAATGGAATTCCTGCAGTACCTGGAGGGCCTCACTTGTTGGATGACCTTGGCATTATTCCTAGAGTCCTTACACACTTTCCTTAATTGAAATCTTGGTAGGATACTATAATGCAATTCTCTAAAGTGTTTTCGATAATACAAATATCTTTTATAAGACACGGGGAAAAGATAAATTCATCCCAAGGCTCTCTGAGCTGGTGATTACAGAATGAACTTCAGCTCTTTGAGTTTTTGTTAAACTCTTATCCACTCAGGCAGAAACGGAAACATCAGTGGTTCAACTTTCAGACTTTGTTTCAGGAAAACCACAAGTTATACATGAAAATCCTGTGGCAGTATGACTTGGTAGAAGCAGGACAGAGAAAAGCTAGAAGCCCAAGAAGAGGTGAGATATTTTCAAATCCTGTTTGAACTCTGCACTGGCCTGTCTTAAGAGAACTGATCGTACTAGTCCCTGGTTCAAGGATTTCAAATATGCCTCTACTACCAATAGCAACAATCCACACTTTTTAGCTGACCCTCTAAGCCCTGTCACAAACAAGCCTGGATTTACCTCTCTGACTTTTGATCATCCCAGTTTTGCCAGTAGCCATCTACATAATTTTCTACTACAAATACATATACCCTATAGTCTTACCGAGATTTTGCTAATATAAATTTAAAAGGGACAATAGTGATATCTCATGTCTAATCTCATGAGTGGATAATAAAGATAGTAATAATAGTTACTGCACACCATGTATTGTTGAAAACACTTTGCTCACCTTGTTGTTAGGTGCTTTCCAGCCGTTCCTGATTTATAGTGATCCATGAGCAACACAACAAAAGACTACCCATGGTGCACCATCCTTCACAATTATTGCCATATCTAAGTCCATTCTGGTAACTACTCTGTCCATCTTACTGAGCGTCTTATTTTGCCTGACTCTCGAAAGTCCTGGTGGTATAGTGGTTACGTGTTGGACTGCGATTGGCATGATTGACAGCTTGAAACCACCACCAGTTCCATGGGAGAAAGACTGAACTTTCTACTCCGGTAAACAATTATATTCTCAGAAACCCACAGGGGGATTGCTCTGAGTCAGCATTGACGCAGTGGCAGAGTTTGGTTTAGTTTGGTACTCTACCAAGCAGGATATCCTTCTCTGGTGCCTCCTGATAACATGTCCGAAGTACGCGACATGATATCATGTTGATACTTTGACCTCCTTCCTTCTTATTTTTTTAATTGTTTTATTAGGGGCTCATACAACTCTTATCACCATACATACATCAATTGTGTAAAGCACATTTATACATTCATTGCCCTCATCATTCTCAAAACATTTGCTCTCCATTTAAGCCCCTGGCATCCGCTCCTCATTTCCCCCCTCCCTCCCTACTCCCCCCTCCTCATGAACCCTTGATAATTTATAAATTATTATTTTGTCATGTCTTGCGCTGTCCAACTTCTCCCTTCACCTACTTTTCTGTTGTCCGTCCCCCAGGAAGGAGGTCACATGTAGATCTTTTTCCAACCCACCCTACCTCCATAACCTCCTTCCTCCTAAAGAGCATTTCAGCTTTAATTTTCCAATAGAGATTTGTTCATTCTTCTACGAGTCCATGGTATATTCAAGATGTTTCATCAACACCAGCATTTAAAGGCATCTGTTCTTCATTAGTTGTCCTTATTTACATGTATATTTTGCCTGCATATAAGGTGATTAACTCATTTTAATCTTCATAAGAACACTGTGATTTAGGTACAGGCATATCTCAGAGATAAGTATTGTGGGCTTGGTTCCAGGCCACTGCAATAAAGCAAATATAGTAATAAAGTCACATGAATATGTTGGTTTCCCAGTGCATAGAAAAATTATGTTTATACTATATTGTAATCTATTAAGTACCCAATAGTATTATATCTAAAAAATGTACCTATATTAACTAAAAGACACTATGTTGGTCCAACTTATTGCCTTCAGCAAGTTCCTAATCTATTTACTGGTGGAGGGTCTTGCCTCAATATTGATGGCTGCTGAGTGATCAGGGTGGGGACTGCTCAATGATGGGGTGACTATGGCAATTTCTTATAACAAGACGACCCTGAAGTTTGCCACATTGATCGAGTCACCCTTTCACAAAAGATTTATCTTTAATATGTGATGCTGGTTGGAAGCATTTCATGCAGTAAAATTTCTTTCAAAATTGGGCCCAATCCTCATAAACAATGTCATTACTTTATTAACTGTTTTTATCTGAGGGGCCTTCAAAAAGTTCATGGAAAATGGAATTAAAAGATAATGGAAATCATATATGAAAATTTTGAAGCCCTCCTATTATAAATCCTTTGTTGTCATGACAACATTGCTCACAACATCTTCACTAGGAATAGATTCCATCTCAAGGAACTCCTTTGTTTGCCCAGCCATAAGAAACAACTCTTTCATCCATTCAAGTTTTGGTTGAAATTGCAGCAATTTAGTCACATCTTTAGGTTCCATGTTTAATTTTAGCTCTCTTACTATTTATATCACATCTGCAGTTATTTTCTTCACTGAAAGCTTGGACTTTTCAAAGTCATCCATGAGGGTTGGAACCAACTTCTTCCAAACTTATGCTCCAGTTGACATTTTGACCTCTTCTTATGAATCACCATTGTCCTTAAGGGGATCCAGAGTAGTGGATGCTTCTGAGACGAGTTTCAATTTACTTTCCCCAGATCCATCAGAGCTTCTTCTAGCTATTTATTAGTGTGTTGCTAGGTGTGCCGAGTTCGTTTCACCTCATAGAAGCTCCTTATACAACAGAACGAACCTTGCTCATCTGCGGTAGCCTCCCAGCCATCGCTATGCTTGCACCATCTTGCAGCCACTGCATTAATCCGTGTTGAAGGGCTTTCTCTTTTTGCTGACCCTTTCTTTTTCTAAGCGTGATGTGCTTCTCCAAGAACGGGCACCTCCTGATAATGTGCTTAAAATACATGAGCTGAGTCTCACTACCTTGCTATGGAGAAGCGTTTTGGCTATTCTTCAAAGACAAAATTTATTCACTCTTCTGGCAGTCCATGATAGAGTCAATATCCTTTGACAACATCATAATACAAACGCATAAATTCTTAGTAGGTCCTCCTTATTTACTTTCCAGATTTTGCATCCACATAAGGCAATTGAAAGTACCTTGGGTCAGGTATACCTTAGTTCTCAAAGTATCATCTTTGCTTTTTAATACTTTAAAAAGGTCTTGTGGAGTAGACTTGCCAAATGCAGTATGTCACTTCATTTATCCATTACTATGTTCATTGTGGATCCAAGTAAAGAGAATTCTTACAACTAGATCAATAAGCAAAATCATGGTAAGTATCCATTTTAAAAATCCATTTATCCATTTATCATGATTTGCTTATAGGTCCAGTTTTGAGCATTTTTTGTTTTCTTTATGTTGATGATGTTTAATCCCCACTCAAGAGTGAATTCTTAATTATAAGTCTTGAAATTTAAAATGACTCTTTGATCCACGGGCTGTAGAATGGATGTTGTGTTAGCAGGCATGAAATCAACACTAATCTCAGTGTGCATCTTCCTCACAGCTCTTGGGTGACCAGGTGAATTGTCAATGAGCAGAAATATTTTGAAAGGTATCTTTTTTCCCCTGAACAGTAGGTCTTAACAGTGGGCTCAAAATGCTCAGTAAATCATATTGTAATCAGAGATGCTGTCATCCAGGCTTTGCTGGTCCATTTATAGAACACAGGCAGAGTAGATGTAGCATAATTTTAAGGGTCCTATGATTTTCAGAATGGTAAGAGCATTGGCTTCAACTTAAAGTCATCTGCATTAGATCTTAATATGAGAGTCAACCTGTCTTTTGATGCTTTTTAAAAACCTTATTTTAATAAATCATTTTATTGGGGGCTCTTACAGCTTTTATAACCATCCGTACAGCAGTTGGATCAAGCACATTTGTATGTATGCTGCCATCATCATTTCCAAAACATTTCTTTCTACTTGAGCCCTTGGTATCAGCTCCTCTTTTTTCCCTCCCTTCCCCAACTTCCAACCTCATGAACCCTTTAAAATTTATAAATTATTTTAATTTTCATATTTTACACCATCTGCTATTTCTCTTCACCCAATTTTCAGATGTTCATTCCCCGGGAGGGGAGTGTTGTATGTCAAGTATTACGATTTGTTCCCCTCTTTCTCCCTTTCTACCCCTACGCTCATGGTCCTGAGGGGTTTTTCTGTCTTGAATTCTATGTATCGAGAGGTCTTATCTGTACCAATGCACATGCTCTGGTCTAGAACTGGGGTCATGATAGTTGGGGAAAGGAAGCATTAAAGAACTAGAGGAATGTTGTGTGTTTCTTCAGTGCTATACTGCACCCTGGCTGGCTTGTCCCTTCCTTGTGACCATTCTGTGAGGGGAAGTCCAATTGTCTACAGATGGGCTTTTGGTCTCCATTCTGTTGCCTCTGGTTTGCATAGTCGTTTGTTTTGGGTATTCTGATGCCTGGTACCTGGTCATGTTTACACCTTGTGATCACAAGGGTAGGTGTACTTCTTCCATCTGGGGTTTATTCCTTCCCTGATAGATGGGTGCTTGTTTACCTTCAAGCCTTTAAGACCCCAGATGCTATATCTTGTAATAACTAGGCACCATCAGCACATTAGCTTATGCACCCATTTAGTCTTGGGAGCAAACTAAGGAAAGAGAGAGAGAGAGAGAGAGAGAGAGAGAGAGAGAGAGAGAGAGAGAGAGAGAGAGAGAACATGAGAACACAGCATCCCGGTCACCAAGCTTTAAGGATGACATTCCCACTCAGAGCAGCCAATGCACAGAGAGGACCATAGGGTTGGCCTCACCAAGAGATATGATGTCCCCTTACTGACTTACAGCACTGGGGTGGGTGGGGTAGCACTGGAGACCCTGTGTTAAGGTCTAAATCTTCAGGACACTTATGATTTTAATTATATATATCACAAAGGCATATGAAAGCTAAATTAGCCCACACAGCAGTACAGAGGATGCAGTTCAACTCACTTCCATGGAACAGTTAATGTACTGGAAGTCTTTTAACTCATGAGGGTCGCTGAGTTTAAGGTCAAAGAAGCAGACAGCTATGTCTTCTGTAGGGCAATGCAGGTAGTCCAGCCACAGACAGCAAATAGCAGGTGGTGGTGGTGGTGGGTCACCAATAGTCAGCAAGACGACAGGCTCTGACAGTCCCAAGCTCAAATGATGTATACATCAGCAGTGTGGCGAAACAGGTCTCGAAGGAACCTCAAGCTCTAGTGACACAATCCATGGCTGGTAGTCCCTCAGGTAGAATAACCCATAAGTTGAGGCAGAGAACTAGCAGCCCCACACTGATCTAATCACCAGAGAGCAAGAGAGAGAGGTGGGGTGGGGCTTGCCAAGCCATTTATCTCTTTGCCCTCCAATCAAACTGTGAACTTATTAATCTCATGTGTTCCTATTGTCCAGGCTGGCACAAGGAACCTACCTATCACAGTGACACAGTGTGGGAAATGTGCCCCGTGTGACCTTCCCACCCCACCCCCCACACCAGGGTGTAACACGAAGGGAGCACAACAGAGCAGCAAGGGGAGCAAAGCAACAAAGCTCCCTAGGATTTTGAAAATTGACTTTGAACTTGGAGGACAGGGCTTGGCACTGCATCAGACCCAATCACAAACATTCATAAGGGTCATCAGAGAGACCTGGGACTATTCGCTAGCTATTTTTTTCCATGTCTATGTATATAAGATAGGCAGGATCAACAATCCCAAGGAAGAAACAACAGGACCGATGGTTCCGGGGGCATAGGGGAGAGGAGGAGGTGGGGGAAAGGGATGGGAGAGCCAACAAACCCAGGGACAAGGGAACAACGAGATCTAAAATTGATGGCGAGGAGGGCATAGAATATCTGGTGGGGTTCGATTAAGTGCACTGTAGCCAAGAGGAAGTACAGAGAGCCAAATGAAGGTCAAACATGATGGTGAGAGAGGAGGAAAGTAAAAGGAAATAGAGGAAAAAACTAGGAAACAAAAGACATATATAGAGGTATAAATATAGGCATGTACATATGTAAATATATTAACAAATAACAATAAGTATATAGGTCCATGTATATATATTTATAGGTTAGGTATGTAGGTATCAGACAGACATTGAGCCTCTACTCAAGTCTCCCTCAATACAAGAGCATTTTGTTCTAATAACCTCTGTGATGCTCACCTTCTTTTGAAGCTATGAGAGCTCTAGATGGAATCTTCTTTCAAGGTAAGGCTCTTCTGTCAACATTTCCAATCTGCTGGTTAGTGTCCGCATCAAGCATCTTAGCTAGATCTTCAGGATAACTGGTTGCAGCTTCTACATCAGTAGTTTCTTCTGGCACTTCTCATGTTACGTAGATGGCTTCTTTCCTTAAATCTCATGAACCAACGTCTGCTAGCATCAAACTCCACCTCCCCCCTCCCCCCCCTGCAGCTTTTTCATCTGTTTCAGCCTTCACAGCACTCAAGAGAATAGGCCTTGCTTTGGGTCATACTTTGGCTTAAAGGCATGTTGTGACTGGTTTGATCTTCGATTCAGATCACTGAAACTCTCGCCATCTCAGCAAGAAAGCTGTTGCACTCTCTTATCACTCATGTGTTCACTGGAGTAGCACTTTGATTTCACTCAAAGAACTTTTCCTTTCTTTGTAATTTTGAATATGCTGGATCCAACTCAACTCTTGACCAGTTGACCACCAGATAGGTGTGACCTGAATCTGTCCTGGGTGCAAGTATCTCTTACTGGTTCCATGACAGAAATTTATTCCCTGACTTTTTAAATAAAAATAATCTTTGGAATTCTTTTCCTTCTTATGCATTATTAGCATTTTTGTCTGCACACTATCATCTATTTATCCTCGCCACCTATGACGAGTTTGTTTTAATATTCTCTGGTGGGTCTCCCAGCTGTGCAGCACAGCAGGAGTGGATGCATAATGATAATAACAGATACAAGGGGATATAGGAAACAGGGGTTTCAGGGGGTGGTGGGCGGAGACAGGGAGGGAAAGGGGATTTTGAAAGTAACCAATGAAGACAGTAGTGGGGAAGGAGCACTAGAATGGATTGTGATTGCATAAATCATCTTAAGGTGATTTAACCATGGGGAGACGTATGCTATAAAACTGATGTGGGGGTGCTTGCACAATTCTCCGTGATATGATCGAATGATTGAACTGTTGAATTAGATGCTATTTAAATTACTCGCCAATGAAATTGTTGGGGGGAAAAAAGAATTTTTCCTTTCCATTCACACCTTAGCTTATTGTTTGCCTTCCTCAATCATTTCTAGCTTATGATCTCAAGTGAGAGCCATGGGACTCACCTTGAACACTTAGAGGTCATTGCAAGATTATTAATTGGCCTATTTGTTCACAGAATCTTCATGAGATGCGTCTCAGGGTAGAGGGAGGCCTAAGGATAGCGAGAGAGATGGGGCACAGCGGATTGGTAGAACAATCAGAAAGATACATTTATCCATTATATTTGTCATCTTCTTTTTAAAAAAATTTAAATCATTTTATTGGGGGCTCGTACAGGTCTTATCACAATCAATCCATCCATAGATGTGTCAAGCACATTTGTGAATATGTTGCTGTCATCATTTTCAAAACATTTTCTTTCTACTTGAGCCCTTGGTATGAGCTTATCATCTTTCCCCTCCCCAACCCTCCCTCCCTCATGAACCCTTGATAATTTATATATATTTTTTCATGTCTCACACCGACCACTGTCTCCCTTCACTGACTTTTCTGTTGTCTATCCCCCTGGAAGGGGATTATATATAGCTCATGGTGAACAGTTCCTCTTTTATCCTCCCACCTTCCCCTTCCCCTCCTGGTATCGATATTTTCTTTATTGGTCCTGAGGGGTTTACCTGTCCTGGATTCCCTGTGTTTCAAACTCTTATCTGTACCAGTGTACATCCTGTGGTCCAGCCGGATTTGTAAGGTAGAATTGGGATAAGGATTGTGGAGGAGAGAAAGCATTAAAGAACTAGAGGAAAGTTATATGTTTCATCGGTGCTATACTGAACCCTGACTGGCTCATCTCTTCCTTGTGACCCTTTTGTAAGGGGATGTCCAATTTTCTACAGATGGCCTTTGGGTCTCCACTCTGAACTCCCCCTCATGCACGTTGATATGACTTTTTGTTCTGGGTATTAAGATGCCTGATACCTGATTCCATTGACACTCCGTGATCACACAGACTGATGTGCTTCTCCCATGTAGGCTTTGTTGCTTCTCATTCAATGGCTGCTTGTTTATCTTCAAGTCCTTAAGACCCCAGACACTACATCTTTTGATAGCTGGCTACCATCAGCTTTCTTCACCACATTTGCTTATATACCCATTTTGTCTTCAGCGATTTGTTGGGAAGGTGAGCATCACAAAATGTTGGTTATTAGAACAAAGTGTTCTTGCATTGAAAGAGTACTTGAGTAGAGGCTCAATGTCCTTCTGCTACCTTAATATTTAACAGATAAACATGTACATAGATCTATTTTCCTATCTTTATATATAAATATATTTACATATGTACGTGTCTGTATTTAGACCTCTGTAACACTTGCCATCTTCTATAGTCACAGTTTTTGGCACCCCAAAAGAATTATGGTGGATCACCCCAATAGACATAATAGTGAAAAGGTATGAAATATTCCAAAAATTACCAAAATGTGACACAGAGATATGAAGTGAGTGCATGCTATTGGAAAAGAAGTGCTGATAGACTCGCTCCACCCAGCTGCCACAAATCTTCATTAAAAAATATCCAAAATAGCACTGTGAATGGGGGGGGGAGTGCGGAGTGGGGACCCATCTGTGGGAAATTGGACATTCTCTTGCAGTAGGGCCGCAATGAGCCAGTCAGGGTGCAGTGTAGCAATGATGAAACATACAATTTTTCTCTAGTTTTTGAATGCTTCCTCCCCGCCACTATCATGATCCCAATTCTACCTCACAAATCTGGCTAGACCAGGGGATGTACACTGGTACAGATAGGAACTGGAAACACAGGGAATCCAGGACAGATGATCTCTTCAGGACCAGTGGTGAGAGTGGCGATACGGGGAGGGTGGAGGGAAGGTGAGGGAGAAATGGGGAACAGATTACAAGGATATACATATAACCTCCTCCCTGGGGGATGGACAGCGGAGAAGGGAGACGTCGGATGGTATAAGATATGACAAAATAATAATAAGGTATGAATTGTCAAGGGTTCATGAGGGAGGGGGAAGTGGGGAAGGAGGGGGAAAATGAGGAGCTTGATATCAAGGGCTCAAGTGGAAAGCAAGTGTTTGGAGAATGATGAGGGAAACAAAGGTGCAAAAGTGCCTGACACAATGGATGGATTGTGATAAGAGTTGTACAAGCCCCAAATAAAAAAAACAAAAAAAAACCCCAAACCCAAAAAGAAATATCTGAGAAACACCATAAAATGAAGCACAATTAAAGAATTTTCTTTTTTCTTTTATACCTGTATTTTCTAATAATCCAAAAAGGAAATATAGGGTGTTAAGAAAATGACCCCAGGCTACATAATTAGAAAATAATGTTAGGATTCCATTCCGCAAAGTCAGAATCCATGGTTTACTTTTAACACCCGTGACAGGCTGGAAAGACTAGATCTCTGGAGAAGGAGTCCTCTGCTGACATTTTCTCTGGATTTAAAAGACATGGCTGAATAACGTCAAGCCCTGTAAATGAGAAAATGGACAAGTCTGACCTTGAAACTATTGTACTCCCTACCAGTCACAGTGTACATTATCAGTCGATTATTTTCATTATTTCCCAAAAAGAAGCAAACAAAGCTACATGGTTCTCTGTAGCCTCCCTCTTGCTGGTAGTCCTTCCTGAATTACAAACAGAGAGGAGACATGTTTATGTGAGTTGTCTAATCTAAGCAAGCATTCCAGGAGAGTGCACTGAGTTAATGACTAACCACTGTGAGCAGTATTAAAAACAATCTGAGCATACCTGGAGTGCCTTCATTGTTGGAGAGACTACAGCGGTTCTCCATCTTGGTCGCACATGATACTTCCAAGTGGAGTTTTCAAGAAGTACTGGATGCCGGGATCCCAGACTAGTTAAATTGCATTCTGATGTATCTGTAAGGGTAGATGGCCCATAGGCTGTAGGCTTTGAACAGGGTTGGCCTGTTTCAGTCATGGTTACTAAGTGGAACTGGAAGAGACCTGGATTGTAAAACATGGTGTACCATAGTGATAACTGGAATGGGAAAAAGTATGGGTGATGACCTACTGGAAACTTAATCTCCCCCTTGGAAATCAAGGGCAGTATGCATGTTGCATAGCAACCAAATCTGCGTGGTGCCAGGCTCCACGATGGTGATGGACTGTGCTGTTTTGAATGTGTGTTGCTCCACTCAGTCTTGGCAACGATCTGGTCTCCTGCATCAGGTTCCTGTAGACTCACCACCCTCTGCTGAGTCTTCTATTCTAGAGCTTCAGCTCATGCTTTTTCCCATTCTGGTTGCTGGTCTTGTACACCCATATTTTACAAATTTGCTTCTGTTTCAGGTTGGCAGCATTGGCCATGACTGAACCTGTTTGAACTGTTAGAAGCCCTATTGGGCAAGTGTCAACATTTTTAAAAAATGTGCAATCAGTGTTGCTCGGCTTCGAATCAGTGAGCTAGATCAGGCTGGGCAAATGGCGGCTCTTTGAGTATGTAACTCTGGCTCTCAAGTACAACTGAAAAAAATTAGAGGATATTATTCATATAATGGTGTTTTAATTTGCTTGTAAAAATATACTTATGGCTCTTGAATAATTTTTAAATTGTTGGGAAGGACAGAATTGGCTCATCCATCTCAAAAGTTTGCCAACTCCTGAGCTAGAGAAAAAAGCTTTGTGTGTCTATTTATGTTGCTTTTAGCTGCCATTGAGTCCGCTCTCACTCACAGTGGCCCATTGAGGAACAGAATGAAACACTACCCAGTCCTGTGCAGATAGTGGTCTACAATCCCTCAGACTTATCCCAATTTACTAGAAACATGGATAATTTGGGTTGTCATTGAAAGCTTACAATTGTCAAAAAAATGTATTAAAAATGTGAACAGTGGCATGCACGAGTTAATGAAACATGCTTAGATGTGGGCTGTGCCGGGGAGCTTTGTGACTCAAACTGTGGTTCATGGACCATCATATTGGCCTTGCCTGGGAGCTGGCAGATTCTTAGCTTATACGGAAACAGATCCATATTTTCACAAGCCCTACACACTAATGTTTGAAAAGCACCGCTTTAGTGTTCATTTATTTCAACCTCCTCAGTTTATACATCAGGGAAGAGGAACCAGGGTGTCAGCAAGTTTACAGTAAGTCCACACTCCCACACAGGGAGCCGAGAAACCCTAGCAGCTGATTCCTGGGCCTATGGCTTTGTCACTGCGTTGTGCTGCTATGCCGATAAAAATATTGTGTTTATTTTTCCTTGAGAGGTAAAGATTGTCATCTTTCGCTCTGCATCAAGGATGTTTCCAGGACGTGGGTTAGGAGAAGAGTGGAATCATCCACTCATGCTTGATGATGGGGAGAAGGACCCTTTTAAAGATATATAGACGAGAAAGAGAAGTGATTGATTCTATTTTACATTGGTTTCGGAAAGAAACAGCAATAGAACAAATGTAAAAAATCATTTTTATTTTAAGGAAGAAAAGCCAGCCTGGCTGCCGTCGTGTCTATTCCAGCTCATAGTGATGCTATTGGATAGAATAGAACCGCTCCGAGCCTGTTAGAGGCCTGCAATCGTTAGAGAAGCCGACTTCCACACCTCTTTGCTGCGGAGCAACTGGTGTGTTCCTGTAGGGGACCAGCCTCTCCACAACCAAATGGACCCAAGGGGCGGTTGTGTAATTGAGAGGTCAATTAGAGAGACATCAGACAAGAGAAGGCATGCAAGGGCCCACCTTGGCCATCACGACTTCATTAGCTAGGTCCTTCTAGAGAGTCACGAGCTGATATAATCAGGAAGGGGTTGTATAATAGACATGCATGCAACAGGAGGGGATGAGCTGCTGAGGTATACACGCGAAAGGAAGGAGAGGCACAGGGGCACACATGTGACAAGATGGGTGGGCTCTAGAGTCAAGAGGGCAGCCTTATCTTGGTCATCCCTGAGTTGGGTTGACCTTAGGTGTGTTTGAGCTTTCCTTCAGGGGAACAATCCATTGTGCTTTTCAAAAGGGACTGGGCTCTTCTTAGGGTGGGACAGACAACAGGGTCTGATTGCCTGAGATGGCTCACAGCCCACAGGCAGATAACCTTCAAGCAGCTGACCTCCAAGTGTATGTAGTCAATGACCATGTGTTTGCAAGTAGCACTTTAAATTTGGCATTATTGTGGGGCGACGTCATGGGGAATAACTTTTATTAAGAGAATATGAGTGAGAGCCATCTCCAGCCCACGCATGTGAAGGTTTCCTCTAGGGGACCCTTGGCCTCCCAGACTCCCTAACATGTCAATGTTGAGTTTGTGTGCATATCCTCTCTTCCCTGATTTGCTTACCACAAGTAGTTCCAACTATTGCCTTTCAGTTAGCAGCCAACTGCTTAATCACTGTGCCACGAGGGCTCTGTTTAACCCTTTGTTGCCATCCGAGTGAAGATTTACAGAGCAAATTGGTTTTCCAGTCAACAAATTATACACAATTTTATAATGTTGATTGCAGTTCCCACAATAACACAAGCTTCTCCTCACTTCCTTTATTTACCATTTTCCTTCATCCTTCTTTCTTATCCATTCCAGCCTTCCAAAGTTTATCTCATCACAAATACTGCCCCTTTGATTTCGTCTGGTTGATGGTTCTAAGGCAGTGGCTCCCAAATGACAGTGATGAAGTAGCAACAAAAATAATTTTATGGTTGGGGGGGGGGGGGTATCACTACAACCTGAGGAACTGTGTTAAAGGGGCGTGGCCTTAGGAAAGTTGAGAACCACTGGTCTAAGAGGTACTTACCCTTTGGTGGTGTTTACATTATAGGCCTGTCTGTTTGGCTGAAAGTTGAATTTTCACATGAGTTCAATACTAGGCTTGAAGAGTGACCCAGGACCATTCTCCATCAGACTAGCAAGTCTGTCTTTGTGCTTTAAAAATATATTCATTTTTTGAGCTTTATTGCAAATTTCATTCCTATGGTATTGAAGCCTCTCCGCGGTGATTCTTTTTCAGAGCAGTTAGCCGTGGGCGCCAGCTCCCACCTCGTTCTGGTTTCTAAGTGGTGGACACTGAAGTTCCCATCCCCACTGGCTCTTTGGATGGTTTCTATGCAGTTTTTGTTTTCTTCACTCTTCTTTGCTCAGGATGGGGAGAGACCAATAGTATCATCTTCAGTGACTGCTCCCAGCTTCCGTGACCTCAGTCACAATTCACAAAAATAGACTGTAGAACTTTCTCTGTGTGAAGTATATTATGCTAATTGGCTTTGATGTCCCCAGAGGCTGTGATTCCAAGCCTGAAGGCCCTGTGACTTTTGGTATGGCTAAGAAATTTACTCACTTTTGCCCTATTTTTGATCTATTATAAACATAGACATCTTATAGCACATTGTCTACTGAACCCATACATGATTGTATTAGTTCCTTTCATGGACTCATACCTGTTCATCTTGCCTGTCCGCTTGCAGATTAATGCTTGTTATTACTGATAATGCAGGGTTGTGTATTTGTTTACCTTTGTTGTCTGTAACCCTTGTGTACCTCTCTAAGTCTTCTTTTATTTAGTGATCCTGTGTTGCTCATCCCCTTATTTTAGGTTGCATGGCTCCTTATATAAATGGAAAACCCCAAACAACCCAAACCCACAGCCATGGTGTGAATTCCTATTCAAAGCAACCTCCCTGGGGTTTCCAAGACTGCAAATCTGTAGCAGGCAATCTCATCTTTCTCAGAAGATGAGGCAGGCACACAGCTGATCTTGTTAGCAGCCCCGTGCCACCACCAGGGCTCCTTTGGGAAATAAAAAGTGCTTTAAAAATGAAACCATACATCAAAAATATTTTATTTGAACTGTAGTAAAAGCAAAACTTACAGAATAAATGTTGGATTTCACTTCCATAAAAGTTTTCATCTCAGCACTGCTTAAAATTATTTGTGTTGGTGTAAAATGTTATCAGTCTGTGAATTTTCATGAGATGATATAATTGTTTATATTTCTACATCACTGAAATTATACTTTATTTTCAAACACTAAATTCCACCAATGGTAGAAAGACTTAGTATTATCAAATCAGGGCCACTTGATCAATGAGAATTCTCCTTTGGATTAAATGCCAAGGTAATGCTTGATCTTGCTAGCAAGATATTAGTACCACGTGTTGTCCTCTGTTCTAGCTGAGAGCAACTAAGTGCAATTCCCCTTGTTTGGTTCTTGACACTATTCCTGGAGTCTTTTGCCCACGTCGACTACTCTGCCTGCTGCTGTCAGGGTGGTGTTACCTGTATCCATCTACCTTGTCACACCTGCCTCATGAGTTAGCTACACATTCTTCTCCAGAGCCTCACAAACTTACCTGTGGGGTTCCTCCTGTTCTTCATTCCCTCCACCCTTTGGTGGCTGAGCTAGAGGAAAGGTATAAAGCACGGGCATTAAGATTCACTTCAACTGAACGATAGTGGCCAAGTCTAAGAGGTAGAATGCCTCTATTGGTGAAAATTGTTTTTATGTAATTAATTGCACATTCCTTCTGCCCACAGTTTGTGGTGTAAACTTTGTGCTCTAATTTGGCCAGATTGTGGCTATTTTGATACTTAAAATAATGTGTTTTATTTTGTTTTGTTTTAATATAAAAGACTCTCTTTACCTCTGAAATACTTATGTATTATGGGTAAATGAGGGTTTTGTGTGTGCTCAAAAGGGCAGGCTACATCACTCATACTCTGAGATCAAAGAAAGTTTTGGCAAACTAGAAAGTACATTGTAAACCCAAAAGAATACTTGCTAAAGTCCTGTGGATTAAACTGCATTTTCATTCCAATATGCTTTTAATTTCTTAGGCTTCAACTTCCCCCAGAGAGACAGAGAATTTAATTTACAAACCTGACTTGAATTCTCCATGCTGCTTTACCACATGAATTCAAACTTAATGCTTTCCAAACGATACAAATGTGCTATCTTACAGTTACGTAAGGCAGAAGTCCAAAGGGAGACTCATTAGGCTGAACTCCAGGCATTTATGATCCAGGATCGGTGTTCCTTCTTGAGGTTCATTTCCCACCTTGTAGAAAGTGACTGCTGTCCATGACTCATGGCCCCTTCTTCCACCTTCAAAACCAGTGGGGAATCACCATGTTTTCTCTTTGACCTTTGCCTTCATCCCCATATCTTCTCTGACTCTCTGGCTTCCTTCTTCTAAAGACATCTGTGATTACCTTGGTCTCCTTGATAATTGTCCATCTTAAATCCTTAATTTGATCACAGGGGCAAAGTCCAGGGTAACTTGCGAAGTTACTGTGTATGCGCGAATCTTAGACCCGGAAGGTGCATTGCTCAGCCCAGAAGCATCAGAGAGAGAGATCCCAAGGATGAGACACAAATGGCTGAGGAATTTTCTAAGATAAAAATTTTTGGTTTTTGTATTTATTTTATTCTTTATCTTCCTTCCTTTAAATAGGGAGTCTGCACAGGTCTTTCCTTGAAGGAGCAGAAAGCAGAAGTTACTTGTAAGGAATTTCCTTCTGACTTTGGATAAAAACAAACAAACCCTTTGTACACACACACACACACACACACACGAACCCTGGGGGTTACACGATGGCCTCTGAGCTGCATGGTCGGCAATTCCTCAGAATAAAGACTGGGTTTTCTACTCCCATAAACAGCTACAGTCTCAGAAACCCATTGGGAGTCACTATGAGTCACCATTGACTAGATGGCAGTGAGCTATGGACATCCACAGGGAACTGACCAGAGATTCAAGCCATATTCAGAAGAGGATGTGGGACAAAGGTTCTCTTGCTGATGTCAGATGAATTTTGGCTGGAAACAAAGGGTACCAGGAAGTGCTGTATGGAGCATGTGTGCTATTGATTATGCAAAAGCATTCAATTGCGTGGTTCACAATAAACTGTAGATAATGGTTTAAAGAATGGGAACCTCAGAACACTTCATTGTGTTTATGTGGGACCTGAACATAGACCAAAGGGCAGTAGTTCAAACATACAAGGGGTATGAATTCATTTAAGAGCCCCCAATAAAATGATTTATTAAAATTAAGCAAACACAACCCCAAACATACAAGGGGATATTGCATGGTTTGAAGATATGTGTCAGTATTGTATTTTTTCACCCTGCATATTAAATTTGTATGCTGAGAAAGTATTCTGAGAACCTGGACTACATGAAGAAGAATGTGGCGCCCGGATGGGAGGAAACAGTGTGTGATACACAGATGCCACAACGTTGCTTGCTGAAGGTGAAGAAGTGATCAAAGACTTCGAATTCAGCCTTCGGGATGAATTAGACCACAACATAAAGCAAGCAAAAGTTTTCACCACTGGCCCAGTAAACATCACGCTACATGAAGTCATATTGCCATTGTTGAGGATTTAATTTTATTGGCCCCACAACCAATATCCTTGGAAACAGCTAGCAGACAATGGGTTACACTGGACAGATGTGCTGTCAAAGGGTTCAAAGGCAAACAGTACTTTGAGCCTCTGAACCAAGTCAAAGCCCTTTACTTTTTAACTGTTCCATTGTGATTTGGGTGAAAGTTTACAGGTAATTGGTTTCTCGCTCAACAATTGACACACGCTTTGATTTGTGGCATTGATTGCAGTCCCACTTCCTTCCTGTGCTGACAGCTTCCTTTCGTCCCCATTTCTCATCCCTTCCTGCTTTCCGAGCTTTGCCCCTGGAGAAATGCTCCCGTTTGGATCTTGGATGGTTGATATTCTAAGCGGTGCGCACCTCCCTGGTATTATTGTTCACCTTATCGACCTGGCTGTCCTTGGCTGAAAGTTGAGCCATGGATGATGGTGCATTTAGCTCCGGGCCTCGAGGAAGTCTATGGGCCAGTCTTGGAGATTTCACTTATCTCTACAGACCAGTAGGCGTGTCTAGTTTACGAGTTTGTTCCACTGTTTCTCCTACTCTGTTCAAGACTTCCTATTGTGATCCTTTTAGATTGGTCAGTAGCGGTTGCCACACACCATCTCTTTCTTCTGGTCTCAGAGTCATGGAGACTGGGGGTCACGTGGTCCTGCAGTCCTTTGACAACTTGCATCCTTGATTTCCTTCACTCTTCTTTGCTCTGGAGAGGGAGAGACCAAGAGTCGTACCTTAGACGGTTACTCACGTGCTTTTAAGACCCCGGTTGCTACTCAGTAAAGTAGAAAATAGGACGTTGTCACTATGGACTATCATATGCCAATTGTCCTTGCTGTCCCCTGGAATTAGGCTTCTGAGCCTCTGGGGCTAGCAAATTACTCCCTCAAGGTGAACAGTTATGGTTAAGAAGTTTCCATAAGTCTGCCCCCTGTATGCTTTACTGTATCATAGACATATTTACAGTCCACATAAATACATATGTAGAAATAGTCTCTGTGAAACTTGTATGTGTATATGACTATAGTCCCATTTCCTTGTTCAGCGTGGGTGTCTACCTATACACTTACCAATATGTTATTCTTGCTGTTATTGCAGGATTGGCTGTGCAGTAGTACTTGCCTTCACTGCCTCTAACTCTTGTCTTCTCCCAGGGTCTTCCTTTGCTGTGATCCTTTCCTGATTCTCCCCCGTTTGTGTGCTGCCTTTCCCTTGTCTCAGTTTAATGTGTTTCTATCCTTCAGCTGTAGCCCTGTGACACAGTGATTACTCATTAGGCTGTGATAGGCATGGTCCACAGTTCAAAACCACCAGCATCTCCTTGGGAGAAACACAATCACAGTCTTGGAAACGCACAGGGGTTTGGGATGAGTCAGCATCGACTCAATGGCAGCGAGGTTTTTAACTCTTTGCTTAGCAGCTTCCCCTCTTGACCTCCTACTCCAAAGTATGTTTCTCTCTGTACGTAAACCTTCTCTTGGCATTTTATAGCAATGGTCTCACACAATTTTTGTTCTTTTGTGATAGACTGATGTCATTCAGCAAAATGCCCTGTAGGTTCATTCATCTTATGAGTTGTTTCATAGATTTTGCACTATATAGTATTCCATGGTATATATGTACCACAATTTGTTATCCAGTCATCCACTGATGGACACAGGTTGCTTTCATCTTTTTGTTATTGTGAATAATGGTCTACTGAACCCAGTGCATGGCTATTTGTGTCACAGCTCTTATTTCTCAAAGCTATATGCCTAGTTCTAAGCGCATAGTATGCAGTTGTCAGGATTGCTGGAGCATATAATATTTCAATTTCCAATTTGTTAAGGAAGCACTATACTGTATCCTCGGTGGTTGCTCCATCTAAATCATGACTTAAATTTTCAGTGCCTCATATATATATATGAAAGCTGAACAATGAATAAGGAAGTCTGGGGAAGAATTGGTGCATTTATATTATGATGTTGGAAAAACTATTGGCTGGACTGTGGACTTTGAGAAGAATGAACAAATCTTAGAAGAAGCACTTGCCTGGGAGGCGAGGCTGGTGAGACGCTGTCTCATGTCCTTTGATCATTCTAACAGGAGTGACCAGTCCCTAGGAAAGGACATGATTAGTGGAGGATGACCCCCCCCCCCCAAAGGAAGACTCTCGATGAGATTGGTGAGCACAGTAGTTGCAATGGGCTCAAACATGACAATTGTGAGGCTGGTGCGAGCTGAGCAGTGTTTTCATTCTTTTGTACACGGGAGCTTGTGAGTCCGAAAGACAGTAACAACAGGATGCATTGAGGAAGTGATGCTGGGTATTCTGGAGTGAGAAGGGAGAAGGGATCCTAGCCTTTGGGTGGGTTAGTGGGCTTGGGAGTGGTGTGGGAACTCTTATTCCTTGGCTGTGTCCTGGGAAATGGTGAAACTTCAGCCAAAAGATTGCAGGGTTCCTGACTTTGCTAGATTTCAGTGCCCCAAGTCAAACCTGGAGATGCACAGCTGCTTTAACAGGGAGGCCAACAAATCCCCAATATTTTCTACAGCCTCAAATATTAAATTGTAATTTCTATTTTTTCACATCCTTGCCAGCATTTTATCAAATAAAGCTGATTATAATCATCCCTTACTATTTAAAAACTTGACTAAAATAAACTTTCCTATCTTCCAAAAACCAAGCTCACTGCCATGAAGTTGAATCTGACCCATAGTGACCCTACAAAACAGAGGTAGAAATGCCTTTGGTTTTCTAAGACATGAAATTTTTATGGGAGTAGACAGCCCCACCTTTCTCCAGCAGAACAGATGGTGATTTCTAACTTCCAACCTTGCAGTTAACAGGTTAATGCTGCTAATGCTTTAGATAAAATATAACCACTATATTCTCTAATACAGAATATGATGATTTTATTCATGCTTTTCAATATGTATTGTATTCATTTCCCCCCCCAATATATAAATAGTCCATTAACCTCCAGTGGAAACAGTCTTTGGTGGTTGAGATTCTTGATGTGTTTGAGGGTGGTTGTTATAAAACATACAGAGCCCTGGTAGTGCAGTGACGAAGGGCTTGTTTGCCAGCCCAACTCTGGCAGGAGAAGACCTGGAAATCTGCTTTGATAAAGGTCACCATCTTTGAAACACCGTGGGCAGCTCTGCCCTGCCCACAGGACTACTGTGCGTTAGAATCAACTTAACAGCAATACATTTGGGTTTGGAGTTATAAATTAATCTAGAAAACCTAACCTGCATATTTCAGTTAGTACTGAAACAGATTTATAGATAATCCCAATACTTCTGTGCCCATGTACCACAAAAGCATTTACATCAGTTTCAGTTGAACCACGCAACCAACTTTGAGGACTAAGTGGTGTCTTACCCAAGCCATGCTCTTTTCAGTTGCCTCATATGCATGTGAAAGTTGGGCATTGAATAAGGAAGCCTGAAGAAGAATCGATGCATTTGAATTATGCCTTTGATTAAGAGTATTGAAAGTACCATGGCCAAAAGAACAAACAAATTGGGCAGAGTGCTCCTTGGAGTCAAGGATGGTGAGAATTGGTCTTACATACTTTAGACCTCTTGTCAGTAGAGATCAGTGTCTGGCAAAGGACAACATGCTCGGTAAAGGAGAGGGCCAGGGAGAAAGAAGACCTTCACCAATGTGGATTGACACAGTAGATCCATTGATAGGCTCAAACTTAGGAACAATTGTGAGGATGACACAGGACTGGATGCTGCTTCCTTCTGTGAAACACAGGGTCTGTGAGTCAGAACAGACTTGATAGCACTAATGACACCAACGCTGTCTAGATAGGGACTTCACACTTTCCTTCCCATCCTTGGTAACCATCAAAGACTTTTTTTTTTACTGTGTGTAAACCTCTCCATGGCTCTTTATACTGATAGACTCATTCAATATGCTTTGGTGATTGACATATTTCACTCAATATAATGTCTTCCAAGTTAATCCTCATTATGAAATGTTTCATGGAATCTTTGTTATTCTTTGATGTTGCATACTGTCCATTATGCATGCATACCATAGTCTGTTCATCTATTCATTTGTTAATACCCTTACTTTTAATGTTTCCAAACAAAAAGTATTTTACATACATTGTTGCTTGTGTAATACATTTGTAGATTAGACATGGGAAGCATTTTTTAAAAGGTGAGAAAAGTGTTCAGAGGGATTACATGTCATGTAACTAGTAAGAGGAAGGGTCAGGACGGAAACCAGGATGGCTGCTCCCCAGTCCAGGTGCTGGGTAGATATTAACTTTATTGTGAATTTTGGTCCAGCTGGCTCTGACTCACAGTCCTCTCTTTTACAGCATGAATTGTTGCTCAGGACCATTGGCATGCTCGGGTCCATTGTGTGCCCACTGTGTATTTTGTGTGTGTGTTAGTCTGTGTAGAATAGAGAAACAGATCCATAGAAACTTATATGTATGTAAGAAAGAAGTTTATGTACAAGAGGAATTGAACATCAAGAAAACATCTCAGCCCAGTCCAGATCAAGTCTAATAGTCCGATATTAGCCCATATGTCCAATACCAATCTATAAAGTCCTCTTCTGACTCACAAAACACATGCAATGACACCAAATGCAGGACAACACAGGCCAGAGGATGGAAAGTCTTTGGATTCAGTGGTGTTGTAAGCATCTCAGTACTGGCAGGGTCTCCACGTTTCTTCTCCAGCACCCAGGGCTACATCAGGACAGATCCATGTTGCTTCTCCAGCTCCCAGGGCGTAGTGCCATGTGTCTTGTCAGTAGAGAATTTCCAAGGGAGTGAGAAGAGAGATTGGTGTCTCTAGCTTCCAAGGAAGAAAAACCGGATTTCCCAGAATCCTCAGGAGAAGGCCATGCCCACACAGAGGCCTCATTGGCTATAATCCGATTGACAGACTGGACTCCACCCCTTCACTCGTAATCCTATCAAGTTCCAAATTGACACCAGATTATGTAACCACCCCAATGTGCCTTTCAAACATCTTCCAGCATGGTATCAGGCAATATCTAATCTGATTGATGTGTTTATATTGATCTAATTTTAGAAGTAGGTTACCAGGCTTTTCTTCCCATTCTCTCTTAGTCTGGAAGCTCCACTGAAGCCAGTCCCCCATGAATGATCTTGCTGTATTTGAAATTCTGATTGCCTCGCAACAGTATAATCGCAACATGCAGGTTCTCACAGTTCTGAACGAAATCTTGCAAGTACTATATGGGTTTGTTTTTGTGTGTTTCAATAACTGAGGGTTGTTTGGGTTTAAACCAGTATGATTATATACTTAAATCAAGCCAACTGAGCTTGATGCTTCACTGAAGGCCAGGGTGCTGTCTTGGTAATAATTTGACTCTGACATCTGGATGCATACTAGGAACAAAGAAAAAATAGAGCTAGGCTATTTTATTAACAGAAGAAGTGAGTGAAGAAACACAGCAGGAAATCTTACAGAAATTAATCCAGACTGATGGATAGTAGGTAAGATCCAGCCCCAAAACAAATGCTGGGGACTTAAGAAGGTGTCTGATATGGGGGAACAGAGCAGAGGGGAAATTAGAAGGGCAGTGGAAGGTGAATGGTCACAGGGTTCCCAGACTATGGGGGGCAAAGCAAAGGTTAGTTTTGAACTAATACTATATAATTGTTCCATATCAAAACATGTCTAAATCTTCATGTCAGGATGTGTTTATTGATCATTGGGAAGCACACAGGAGAAAAGGAGAATAAATTAGCAAATGCACACTTATCTTCAGCGTTTGTGATAATTTTATTACATTTACTTTTATAATCAGCCATAGGCTCCAACATTTGTCCACACTCCCTGTCACAGGACTAGATTCCACATACAGTTGATGTTAATACATAATTATATGTATTACAAATGTATAATACATCTGAATGCATATGCATTATAAATTATAAACATATGAAATAGGAAAAAGAAAGAGAAGAAAAGGTAAAGAGGTAAAGGGGAGGAAAGAGAAAGGGGAGAGGGAAAGAAGGAAAAACAGGAGAAAACAGTAAAGGGAGAAGTGAGAAAGGAAAAAGGAGAGAGAGAGGTGGCAAGTAATACCAAGCTAACTTGGCAGGCACACAAGGAGGCCTCCTGGGACACATTACAGTTCTATACAGTAACTATCAATAAGTGTCCTCGCTTCTTTAGACATGCAGGCTTAAAACGCATTGCCGATGTTGCTATGGGGCAGCAAAACTACCTCATTTGTAAACCCTAACCCTTAGATGGATTCATCTAAGTGGATTCAAACTGCTGACCTTGTGGTTAGCAGCCCAACTCATAACCACTACCCCACCAGGGTTCCTGGGTTTCTAAATATAATGTAAATATTTATGTGTAAATATTTACAAAGGATAGTCACATTCTCTAAATGCAGAATATAAAAAAATTAACTGTAGTCTCGGATGAAAAAAGCCACTTAAACTTTTGTTGAACTCGATTATGAGTAGATTAACACAATTATTGAGGCATTAGTTTCAAAGCATTGGGATTATGTGTTGTAGGAGACATAGGAATGTAAAAAAATCTTTGCTCTACTTTTAGTTCGTAATCTAACTGAATAAAAGGGTTTAAATTCAAGAAAGTTGAATGATTTAATGAGATTGTAAATTATGCATTCATCATGTGCAGGAAAAGAAACCCCCATGGTGGGTATTTCCAAGACACTGGGAAGATGGGTCAGTCGTTGAAATGTGCAAAATTCTGAATGCTATATACTGTGGATTCTGGGATGATGCTGGCATGAAAATCCTTATATGACTCAGGAGCAATAGTATTTATAACCTCAAACAATGAAAGTAAGCGAGACCATATTATTACCAAGTTAGAACAGAAAATGGTTTGGTTTGCTTGGGCGTGTATTCTGTTGGACATTTGGAAACCCTCGCCTTGCTGCTCGCAGAACATCAAAGATAAAAAAATAAAATGACCATGGAGTCACTGGACTTTAGGTTATTCTCTGTACACATGACCACTTCTGCTTCACAATGAGAGATTTAGCTGACAGCTTAGGGAATGTGTATGGGAATACAGTTGACTCCAAAGAAGCTTGGAGAATATGAATCTCTGTTCAAAGTTCAGCCAAAATAAAGACATCAACATGAGTTGCCAATAATAATGCTATAAAAATATTTCCAGAAACCAACATTTATTTTCTTCTTTTTTTGGTCTGCAAGAAATAGCTCAAACCACACTAATAAACAGGAATTCTGAATGCAATTTGAAAAACAAATCTCCATCGTGTGCCATAAACAAACAGAACGCTAATGATTGAGAAACCATGCACCGTGAACTCGGATGTTTTCCCATAATAATGGGATTTGAGCAAGCAAGTGGTCATTGAGTGCTTAATGTGTGGTCAGCTTTATGAGGCCACGGAGGAGAGAAAGAGCAATACAGGGCCGTACATACCGAGTTGTGGCCCTGACTCTGAGGAGCCTTTCCTGATTTGCACAGAGCCCTAGTGGCGTAGTGGTTGCATGCTGGGCTGCAAGCCGCATGATCGGCAGTTTCAGAACCAACAGCAGCTTTGTGGGAGCAAGACCAGATTTTTTATTCCCGTAAATAATTACAGTCTCAGAAACCCACTGGGGGTCACTATACAAGGGGGCATGCCCCCCCCCCAAAACAGGATATTTTTCTCCCAAAGCAATGTATTTAAAAATAATTTTTAAATAACCTTAGTTCTTTTTTTAAAAGAAAGTCATTTTATTGGGGCTGTACAACTCATCACAATCCATCCATCCATCTGTTGTGTCAAGCACATTTGTACATTTGTTACCATCATTATTTTAAAAACACTTGCCTTCTACTTAGCCCTTGGTATCAGCTCCTCATTTTCCCCTCTCTCTCCCACTCTCCCTCCCTCCCTCCCTCCCCCTTGATAATTTATAAATTATTATTTTGTCATGTCTAACAATCTCTGATGTCTCCCTTCACCTACTTTTCTGTTGTTCATCCCCCAGGGAGAGGGTTATATATAGATCATGTGATCAGGTCCCCCTTTCTCCCCCACCTTCTCCTTGCCCTCCTGGTATCGCTCCTATCATTATTGGTCCTGAGGGGGTTTATCTGTCCCGGATTCCCTTTGTTTCCAGTTCTTCTCTGTAACAGTGTACATGCTCTGGGCTAGCCGGATTTATAAGGTAGAATTGGGATCATGATAGTGAGTGGGGAGGAAGGATTAAAGAAGGAGAGGAAAGTTGTATGTTTCATCGGTGCTATACTGCACCCTGACTGGCTAGTCACCTCCCTACAACCCTTCTGTAAGGGGATCCCCAGTTTCCTACAGATAGGCTTTGGGTCTCCACTCTGCACTCCCCCTTATTCACACTGATAGGATTTTTTTGTTGTTGTTCTTTGATGCCTGATACCTGATCCTATGGATCCTTTGTGATCACACAGGCTGGTGTGCTTCTTCTATGTGGGCTTTGTTGCTTCTCAGCTAGATTGCCATTTGTTTATCTTCAAGCCTTTAAGACCCCAGACACTATATCTTTTTTTGTGTGATTATTAATAAATCTCTTTATTGGGGCTCATACAACTCTTATCACAATCCATACATACATCAATTGAGCAAAGCACCCTTATACATTCATTGCCCTCGTCATTCTCAAAATTCGCCTTCCACTTGGGTTCCTGGAATCAGCTCGGTTTCCTTTTTTTCCCTTCCTCCTCCCTCCCCGCTTCCCCCTTCCCCCTGCACCTTTAATAGTTTATAAATAATTATTTTATCTTATCTTACACTGCCCGGCGTCTCCCCTCACCCACCTTCCCATTGCCCATCTTTTGATAGCCAGGCACTATGAGCTTTCTTCACCACATTTGCTTATGCACCTGCTTTGTCTTCAACGATCGTGCCAGGAAGGTAAGCATCATGGAATGCCAGGTTAATAGAACAAAGTGTTCTTGCATTGAGGGAGTACTTGAGTAGAGGCCCAGTGTCCATCTGCTACCTTAATACTAGACCTATAAATATATGTACATAGATCTATTTCCCCATCATCATATATGAATATATTTACATATGTAAATGCCTTTATTTAGACCTCAATAAATGCCCTTGGCCATTCTTTCCTCTATTTCCTTGTACTTTCCTCTTGTCCCACTATCACGTTCAGCCTTCATTTGGGTTTCAGTAATTCCTCTCAGTTACATTGCCTTTGATCAAGCACCCCCATGTCTCCTACACTCTCCTCACCATTGGTTTTGGATCACTTGTTGCTCTCTTGTCCCTAGGTTTGTTAACATCCACTTCTTTTCCCTCGCTTCCTCCTCTCCCATGTCACCCCAGAACCGTCAGTCCCGTTGTTTTCTCCTCCACATTGTTTATCCCACCAACCTTATCTAGATAGATCTGCAGAGATAATAATGTGCACAAAAACAAGATGGAGCAAAAGAAAACAACAACAACAAAAATAACAAGAAAAAAAAAGAAAAGCCTGTGAATAGTTCAAGGTCTGCTTGACAAAAAAACCTTATCACGATCAACGTATTCTCTACTACATTTAATACATTGGTCAAATCCATGATTCCATTCATAGAACATTTTTCAAACTCATCTCTTTGGGTGACTGACAGGACCTCCCTTATTTTTTTCTTCACCTATTGTATGTCATCAAATCGCTGTCCTTTCATGTCCCTTTGCATTCACAGAAACAAAAAGAAGTCTCACAGAGCAATGTAAGGTGAGTCAGGTGTGTGGGGAAAGAGAGGCATGCTGGTTTTTTGCCCAAAACTGGCGCAGTGAGATGGCTGCGTGAGCAGGTACATTGTCATGGTGGCAAAACCAGTCCCCCATCTGCCACTAATCAGGCCTCTTTTTGGCCTTACACTGTTAGGCAATCTTTTCAGAACCTCTATATAGAAAGCTTGATTAACAGTCTGACCTAGTGGAACAAACTCCAAATGTACTACGAGTCAATATTTTCATCCATTCAGGAAGCTGGTGAGCTGATGGATGTTCAGAATGAGGTTTGTCATCAATCAACATTTCACCTTTTTTGAAATGAGAAAATCACTTGTACACTTGAGTTTTTCCTATAGTGCTGTTCTTGCAAGCTCTGTTTAACATCACAACAGTTTCTGTGGCATTTCCCCCCAGCAGGACACAACATTTCACAGCTGCATACTGCTCTCTTAAATCGGCCATTGCAAAAAATCAGGTTCGAGTGAAACTGCTTTTATGAAAATATTCACTGTGACCAGAGAGAACCTTTCCAGGTGATGCCACTGGGTGCCCTAGTATAGAGTGAGTTGCTCTATGCTTGCCTACTGGGGCAAAAAAAAAAAAAAAAAAGCATACCACAAAAGCGCTGCCCAGCAGAGCTTTTTTCTGTTTGTTTATTTTTTGGGGGGTGTACTTCCTTGTAAATCAGCACTGACTCCATGGCAGTGAGTTGGTTTGGTTTCGAGATTAGATAACAATATAAAGTTATGTGAGGCTGCATGTGTAAGTGACGGCTGTGCCTCCTAGTGGGACAGTGGTCACAGAAAGCAACATTAATGACAATTGGAGGGTGCTTTCCCAGATTAGGCAGGGTGTAGAAGAGGAAAACTGGACAGAAAAAGCATTCCCGGAGGAGATTATCAGGAAGCAGTAAAGATGGCATGTTAGAGAGCAAGTGGTGGACTAGCCTGAGGGAAGTACTGATGGTGGGTCAATTCCTAGCAGAAGGAGATTTTCCTTATTTCCCTGCTCTCTGAGATGCCTTACAGTCCAGCCTCCTTTGCTTTGTATCTCAACTCCATTAGTTGTCTGCTATGGAAGACTACTCTGTTCCCACCCCCAACTCCTCAAGCCCAAGTTCCTTTTGTACTGTATCAGTTCTTAGACTGGGTTCAATAAGAGAGAAAGGAGACAATGAGATAATGTGCCCTCCTGGAAGCCATGAGAAGAAAAATTTCAAACAGAGGCATATTTAGTTGTGACCTAACAGAATATTCAATTCCTACGTCAGAGCCTGTGACTCTTTTGCCTTTAGTTTACTAAACAGTTTCCACAAAGTCCTAGGATTCTGTGACTCTGCTAATTCTTCCAAGAAGTTCTTGTGGTTTTACTTAATCATCGGTAAACTCCATTGCCACTCACCTCTCTTCAACTCTGCCGAGTTAACAGCTCCCCTCAGACAGCCCCAGTTCACAGCCTACTCATTCCTTCTGCCCATAGTTTGTTTCCTTCTGTTTTCCCAAAGAAGGAAGGCCACTTTATTTATAGTCATGATTACTTTGAAATTGAAACATGCATTTTGAACTGTTTTTTATATGATATGGTTCTTATGTAACTTGTAGAACTTCAGTGTTTTCTTTGTGTCTGCTTTCCCAGTTACATTTCACATGTGAGGACAGCTACATTGCTGATGCCTGACAGTCCCTGGAGCAACTCGTCTGACCCTCTGTTCCAACCTTCTTATGCAGGAAATTGCCAATTAATTTCTAATCTCTCAGGAAGACCTTGTGAAGCAAACTTGTCCCAAGGACTTCCAAATCATGTTAAGACACGTATCCTTCCTTTCCGATGCCATCATTGTGTTTTTCCCTCAATTTTCCTTTTTGTTGCTCCTTCAGTGTAGCCATTGCATTTTCATTTTCAGTGACTTCCAATACTTAGATTCATACTTGTACATTTAATGTTCAACTTATTGGTAGATTTATTCACTTGTTTCTTTTCATTTTGAGTCATGCCCCATGAGCAAATGAAGGTCCATACACCTATACAGAAGACCAGTTAATATGACTATTCAAATTTAAGCACCAATAACTAAAGTCAATGATGAAGAAGTTGAAGATTTTTACAAATGTCTTCAACCCCAAATTGGTCAGAAATACATCAAGATGCATTAGTAATTGTAGATGATTGGAATGGGAAACTTGGAAACAAAGAGGAAATAAAATATGGCTTTGGTAATAGAAACAAAGCTGAAAATAATATGATAGAATTTTTCAAGGCCAATGATTTCTTGGTTGCAAATACCTTTTAAAAACCATATGAACTGTGACTATATAGTATATATATACAGTATAAGATATGAAAAATACTATACAGTATGAGATATAAAAAAATAATTTATTAAGGGTTCATGAGGGTGAGAGGGTGGGGAAGGGAGGAAAAAAGGAGGAGCTGATATCAAAGGGCTCAAGTATAAAGAACATGTTCTGAAAATGATGATGGAAACATGTACCAGTTTATGGATTGTTATAATAGCTATAAGAGCCCCTAATAAAATGATTTATAAAACAAAACAAAACATGAACTGTGACTATACAGTACAAATTTACAGAATTCCAACTGATTATATCTGTGGGACGAGATGATGGAGAAGCTCAATATCAGCCAAGAGCTGACTGTGGAATAGACCATCAATTGCTTATATGCAAATTCAGTTTGAAGCTGAAGAAAAAAATTTAAGTTGTCAAGAACCAAATTATTATCTTGAGTATAGCCCATGTGACTGTAGAGACCATCTCAAGCACTTTAGACCTTCAGGAGAGACCAGTCTTTGGAGAAGAACATCATGCTTGGTAAAGTGGAGGGTCAGTGAAAGCGAGGAAGACCCTCAATTAAGTAGATTAGCACAACGGCTACAACAATAAATTCAAACATGGCTTCAGTTGTGAGTATGCTGCAGGGCCAAGCAGTGTTTGTTATATTGTACAAAGGATCATGATGAATTAGAATCGACTTGAACTCTGGTGGCGTAGTAGTTATGCATTGAGCTTCAATTCACAAGAATGGCAGTTAGAAACCACCAGCAGCTCCATGGAAGAAAGACAAAATTTTCTACTCCCTTAAACAGTTACAGTCTCAGAAATTCACAGGAGCAGCTCTACTCTGCCATAGAATAGGGTCAGTATTGACTCAGTGGCAGTGAGTTTGGTCTTTTGGTTTGAGCAAGTGCAGCCACACTCTAGAGCTCAAGGGCTGCTTCTCTGTTCTTCTCTTACATTGTGCTAATGTAGTCTAAGGCTTTTATTGATCCACTCCATGTGGATGCCTCCCAAATCTAAACTTTTGTTCTTCTCACCCAAATTCCAGTTCTAGATCTTTTGTTGCTCCCATGGTGAACAGCACGGAGTTGGACACTTCTGAACTCTTCTGGCTTCCCCATTGCTATGCACAGGAGTCAGACATGCCTCTATTCTTCATTTTTCTGTCCCTAGTCTGACACCAACTGTTCCTCCCATGGCATTCTGTTTTTTTGCTGGGTTTGATAGTTCATTTTAATGGCCACGAAGAACTCACAGACAATATTCACAATGGAGGGGATTTACTAGGAGAGTTCATAGATCACTACAAGTGAGGATCAGCAAACAGTAAGGATACAGTCATTATTCTACAGCAATGCAGCTCCTGAGCCAGCAGCCATGTCTCTCTCTAGTCCTCAGTCTCTCAGCCATGTTTTCCCTCATCCTTTGCCTGCATGAACAACTCTGTCTCACAGCTCCATAGTCTTGGGCTAGCTGAGGATAAGGTGCCCCATAGTCCAGCCTTTGAGCCTCTGTACCACAGTCTTTGGAGTGCCTCCTCTTGGTAACCTCCAACACTTCAGACAGAGATCTTGGACTTGCTCTTCAAAAGGTGATTTCTGTGTTCCAGGTGACTTTTATACACTAAGGAATGGCTTTGATCGAGGCGAGCTTGTCTTTTAGCAGATCACACCCCTAAGGTAAACAAAGGATGGCGTGTTAAGTCACACCCTCTAGTAGAGTTTAAACATGCTCTAAGGAAGCAAAGGATATGGCTTGATTCACATCCTCTACAAAGCTCAAGGCTTAGCTTCACCTTAACAGAGAACTTTCTCAAAAGTGGGATCATAACAACAGGCTTACAGTCCATAATTATAGGACATCACATAAAAAATTATGGTCATATGACCATATCTCAACTGCCAGGCTGAACAAATCCAAACTTCACAAGGCACTCTCTGAGAATCATTGAAATGCTTGTCTTTCCCTCACCTTTATAAACATTCAATTGATGAGTCCTAAAGATGTTTTTTTCGACTTCCAATGAAAAATATCACTTTCTTCCCTCTAGAATAGTGCTAGTTTTATAATTAAGACTATAACTCCCTTTTGACTTTAAACTTTTTTGGGATAAAGTTATTCCATGCTCAACTCAATTTAATAGGCACAGAATTTAAATTTGATTGGAATTCCTTATTATTTACTAGACTGTCAATGGTAATTATTAATTCAATAGAAAGGCATAGTATTATAGTATATATATAGTCTATTTTACTTGCTCTTAGGACTCATTCTTTCATAGCACCAATTGGTATCACCGTCAACAAATTTCTTTAAATGAAAGTTTGTAAAATGCTATTCTAAAATAATTGATGAATTACACTAAAAAATACAAAATACAAGAATAAAATTCACATGGATCAAAATGCTAAACAGAAAATACACACACATATACATATGCTCATTAAAATATAAGAAACGATAGGTGAATCTGTGTATACTCTTATGAAAAACTTCTAAGAATAGAATGGGTGATATGTGCCACAAAACATTAATGTATTTGACTCTGTACACTGAAAAATTTCTAATGCTTTTATACTTAAAAAACTGTGATTAAGTTACATAACCAATTATGGCAGTTACATAATCCACTGTCACCTTGAGCAAAGGGGTGGAGTCTAGCCTGCCAATCGGGTCATAGCCAATGAGGCCTCTGTGTAGGCATGGCCTTCTCCTGAGGACTCTGGGAACTCCTGTCTTCCTCCCTGGAGGCGGGACACACACTCCTTGTGACACATTCCTGTTAATAAGCCACATGGAGCTACACTGATGGAGCCAGAGCCCTGGAGCTGGAGGAGGCATGCGGAGACCCATGCCAGTGTTGAGATGCTTACACCACCACTGGATCCACAAGACTTTCAATCCACTGGCCTGTGATCTTCCTGCATTTGGTGTCAGTGCATGTGTTGCGTGAGTCTGAAGATGAATTTATAGACTGATATTGGACATAAGGGCTATCAGACTTATGAGCTTGATCTGGACTGGGTTGGGATGTTTTCAGAATATACAATTGTTCTTTTATATAAAGCTCTTTCCTATACATATATGAGTCTCTAATCTCTAGTCTACCCAGACTAACACACCAATGATAGAAACTTTCCTATGTGATGGATAAAAAATTAGTATCGCTACTATGTAAAGAACTATTTTAAAAATAAGAAAAAGAGGAACATCTAAAAAATATGGGAAAATATATAGACAAGCAATATATTTTACAGAAGAAGACATACCAGTGCCAATAGCATTTGGGGAAAAATACATAGCTATATAGTCTAGTGAAATATAAATATTAAAAATATTGAATAATAGCAGAGAATTTGATAATATTTATCAAAAGAATATAAAAAGGTATGCCTATCCTTTCACCTAACCATTCCACTTATAGGAATTTATACTAAGAAATTTTTCACACATTATTCAAAGATGAATGTATAAGGATGTTCTTCATAATATTCTTAGTAATAGTGAAATATTGGAAATAGCCTAATTATCCAATTCCAGGGTAGAATTGTATGTACAAAGTTAAACAGGGTTATCTATGGATTATGGGATTATAAAATGTTCTTCCTAACCTGATTTAATTAATTTCTTTCTTCCTGCCTCTCTCTTTCCTTCCCCTTTGTGCCTTTTGTATTTTCATGCTTTCTAGTATGCATTAGTTTCGTAGGACACAAGTAAGTGACATCTATTTTTTTTTAAGAGAGGTTCAAAGCCTTTATTGCTAAGGTCTCTCATGGCCCACATGCACATGACTGGACAGGTTCAAGGTGACAACCTCCCCAGCTAAATATTGCAGTGTTTCCTCCAATACTCAGTTTCCTCCTGTTATCCTTCCTCATCAGCTACTTGGAGTTCCAGGGGAGATATGTTTAGGGCATTTGTTCATCAGGAGGCCACAAGTTGTGTGTTCCCATCACAATGGATTGAAATTCCTGTTGGGTGTGTTATATGCAAAAGAACCATTCTTTAGCCCCCCTGTTTCAGCACACCCTGACATCCATATTTTTTTAAATCAGGCAAATAACATACAACATCCAGTTTTTGGATAAGAGGATGGAGTTTACTAACTTGAATTTTCTGATACAATCAACTTCATATTGTAGTTTTTAACCCTAATACTTCTTCTAGGAAAGCAGAGAAAAAAATTATACGTATTTTTCTAATTTCCTGCCACAAAATCCTCCTTTGTTTTAAATGATGCAGGCTTCAATCCCTCTCTGTGTGAACCTTTAATTGTTGTGATATAAATTGTTCTTGTCCCCACTTCCGTCCAAGTCTCCCTCCACCTGTCCTCAGGAGAGCCTGGCAGGAATCCCCAAAGCAGCCCAGACCCCGCCAGCCAGAGAAGCAGTATCAAGACCTGCCTTCTTTATGCGACAGGAAGATTTTTGTCTCTTGCCGATCGGCAAACGTACTTCCATACAAAATGGCCAAGTTTTGCTTAACCAGTAGCACATTTTATGGGTAAATTTTTTCAAAACTTAAGAATTTGCCCCTGTGAGTTGAATAAGGATAAAATATGTATTTCAAATTTACCACAAAGTAACTGTTTCTATAAAACTAGGTTTATTGCCATGAAAAGTTGGTTGACTCATTCCTTGGCTTTTATTACAACCACACTTTCTCTTTCGTACTTTCTGAGATTCGTGCTCTTACTCTAGCTATTCTGATTCTGAAATGTGTTTTCCTAGGTTCTGAGCTTAGCCCTTTGCTCAATACTTTCTATCCAGAAGTCTCTCCCCCTTCCATGTTTTCAGAGCTCACTTGCTAACTAATAATGGTTGAAGATTTGGCTCCAGGCCAGGTGACTTGTCTGGTGCCAATTCTATAAGCTCAACCATTTCAAAAGATAGAAAATCCATTGGTACCAAAGAAAGAAGTCCAAGTTGCTCTGAAGGTATTAGCAAAACACCAAGTCTGCAGGAATTGATGAATTACCAAATGGAATGTTTCAGCATGCTGATGAAGCAAGCACTCATGAATCTATACCAAGAAAGTTGGAAGATAAGTATCTGCCCAACCAATGGGAAGAGATCCATAATTTCACCTGTTCTGAAGAAAAATGACCCACAAAATGCTGGAATTATGAAACAATTTCTTAATATCACATGCAAGTAAATTTTGAGGAAGATCATTCAACAATGGTTACAGCAGTACAATGATAGGATACTGCCTGAGGTTTAGACCTTATTCAGAACTGTGTGTGAAATAAAGGCTGTCATTGCTGAGGTCAGATGGATCTTGCCTCAAAGCAGGGAATACCAGAAATATGTTTACTAGTTTTTTATTGATTATGTAAAAGCATCTGACTGTGAATCATAACCACCTATGGATAATATTGAGCAGAATGGAAACTTTATTTCACTGAGTTTTTAGAGAAACAAAACATTCATACTTATATAAGAAAGCAATCCAGCTCAGTTCAACTTAATCCCATTAATCACTTGGTAGCTGGAGACTCACACAGCTGCCAGTGGAGAAAACAGGAAGATGAAGCAGGAAACTGGGAGATCACAGGCTAGTGGGTGAAGAGTCGCCTGAATCCAAGGGCCATAGGAATATGGCAGGGCACCAAGAGTTCCCAGGCTTAGCAGGCCACATGGACCATCAGCTTCAAAGGAGAGCCATAGGACCCAATCGAGCAGGAGAGAGAAGAAGAAGAGAGAGAAGGTCTCAGTGTCTCTTTTATAAAAAGGCCACATCTCCAAGGAGGCATCAACAGACTGACCTGATGGATAGTTTGGATGATATCCCTACCTCCGTAAACTAAAAAACCAAATGCACTATTTTAGTTGATGCCACGGAATGGCTGGTGGTATTGAACTGCTCTACAATTACCATAAAGTTGATCATATGAAATTTAACCATCACAGAATTCCAGAAAACTTCATTGTGTTCATACAGAACCTGTACATGGATCAAGCAGCAACTGTTTAAACATAACAAAGGTTTAAACCTGCCTGATTTAGAACCAGGAAAGTTGTGCATCAGGGTTGTATCATTTTACCATACTTATTTAATCTGGATACTGAGCAAATAATTTGAGAAGCTGAATTACATAAAGCAGAGTATGGCATCAGGACTGGAGGAAGACTTATTAAACTGAAGTATGCAGATGACACACCTTGTTTGCTGAACATGAGAACTTGAAGCACTTGCTGATGAAGATCAAGAATTGCAGCCTTCAATATGGATTACCACTCACTATAAAGAAAATCAAAATCTTCACAACTGGACCAGTAGACAACATTAGGATGAATGGGAAAAAATTTTAAAAAGACTGATGTTGTCAAGGATTTTATCTTCCTTTGATCGACATTTGTGGTAGTTATATAATCTGCTGTCAACGTGAGACTATTAAGAGTGAAGGGGTGGAGTTCAGCCCTCAAGGAGAGGGAGTGACACAGTGGCTGCAACCGTGGGTTCAAACATGGTAACAATTGTGAGGATGGTGCAGGAAGAGACAGTGTTTCATTCGGTTGTACACAGGGTTGCTATGAGTTGGAACACACTCATCCACCCCTAATAGCAACCGCCCATTCCTGCATAGACAGTACCATTGTCTCCCGATGTCTCAGGCTTGATAACATATGTTCAAAACCGACTAATCATAGCTTCCCCCAAAGTCCAGGCTTTCCTATATTTGTGGCAAAAGTGCCATTCTCCTTTTCACGAGGCTGCCAATCTGTCACTTTGAGCCAGATCTTTTAAGCGGTTCCACGCACGTTAGTCATAGTTGACAGCAAAACCGGAAGGGACTTGATTTTGTAAAATGTGGGTGTACTGGAAAGTATACAGAAAAATGATAAGTCAATGCCTGCTAGAAATGTAATCTTCCTCTTATAACACAAGAACTGCGTGAGTATTGTGTAGCAAAAAAATCCCTGGACCAGCAGAGGGAGAAACAAATGTGCAGGCTCCGTGCCAGGCTGAAGGCTGACCGCAGACATTTTGAATGTGTGCCACTCTCCACAGTCCTGGTAGTGACTCCATCTCCCAAATCAGGCTTTTGAACAAGTTCTGTCAACAATGCCACTTCCGAGCGATTAATTCCAGGGCTTCAGTCTGTACTTCCTCCGTTCTGATACACCTATATTTTCAAATCTCGGCCTGTTCCCACTGTATCAACCATGACAGACTTCGTTTTGATGACTTTTAAAAGCTTCCTTGAGGCTGCTCTTTCATTTCTTCTCAGAAACTGTTCCCCATCTCCCCCTCTCCTGTTCAGTCAGAATTTCTTTTATATCCTCGCTTCCATCATCCTTTCTCCTCCAGAACTGTCATTTTCTCCCCAATTCCAGTTCTAGCCCATCGGCACAGATGGTATGGTGACTTCTCCTACACCCATTTCTAATGGTCCTGTAGCTCGGCACATCAATCTTCCTAAACTTCTGCTTGGAATTTATCCTTTCTCTGTCTGAAATATGTCCCCATTGCCTACTCAGCCCTTCATCTTGGCATTTTCGGTCCTCCATCATCTGGCCCAAACTTGCCTTTCAACCCCTAGATCTCACTCCTTTCAATACAAATTGAGAACCCCGTTCAGCTGATGCGTTAGCCATTCGACGCTCCCATTCTGGTCCTTATACCTTACGTTTCTATATGCTGGAATACCTCCTCTCCTATCTTTCTTTTCCTCCACATAAATAGTACCTCCTTTTAAAATTATGACAGCTCGGTTCCTGGAATGGACCTTGTTTCCAAATATCATTTAAGTCATTCTATTTTGTATTCTTGTTTGTGTTCACTCTAATCTTGTCCACTGAACTGAAGTCTCAGTTTTATATATTTGCGTGTCTCCCACACCTAGAAGTTGTGTGAGCAAAACAAGGGGATCGTGCCTGGTTTATACTCAGGAAAGCTGTGTGACAGCACTGTATCCTGTCATCGTACTTATCCAATCTGGATGCTGAGCAAACCACCAGAGAAGCTGGATCATATGAAGACGAATGTAGCATCAGGATTGAAGGAAGACTTTTTTTTAACAACCTGCAACATGCAGATGACACAACCATGCTTGTTGAAAGATAATAGGACTTCAAGCATTTGCTGATGAAGATTGAGGACTGCTGTCTTTAGTTTGGATTATGATTCAATGCAAAGAAGACCCAAACCTGCAGAACTGGACCAATAGGTAACATCATGGTAAATTGAAGAAATACCGAAGCTGTCAAGGATTTTGTCTTGTTTGAACCCACAATCAATGCTTATGGAAGCAGCAGTCATGAGGTCAAAAGAAGAGTTGCATTAGGTAAATCTGCTTCACAAGACCTCTTAAGAATATTGAAAAACACGGATGTTACTTTGAGAACTAAGGTGTACCTGACCCAAGCCATGGTATTTTCCATGGTCACATATACATGTGAAAGCTGGACAGTGAACAAGAAAGACCATAGAAGAATGAGTGCATTTGAATTGTGGTGCTAGCCAACAATTTTGAAAGTACCATGGACCGATAAGAGGACAAACACATCTGTCTTGGAAGAAGTATATAGAGCCAGAGTGCTCCTTAGAGGCAAGGATGGCAAGACTTTGCCTTGCATACTTTGGGCGTGTTGTCAGGAGAGACCAGTCCCTGGAGGACATCATGCTTGGTAAAGCAGAGGGGGAAGTCAAAAAGAGGAAGACTCTCAAGGAGATGGACTGACAGGATATTTTGTTCTGTTGTACATAGGGTTGCTATGGGACAGAACCAACTGGGCGGCACCTGACAACCACACATGTAGCACATATTAAGTACCTAAGATTTACTTGTCTAACAAGGAAATAAATAAACACTTAGGTTCAATAGTCAACTCATTCAACCTTTCTGCCTCTGAGTACGTAGTACTTGTTGTTAGGTGCCGGGGTGTTGGTCCTGACTTCAAGTGGCCGTATGTATAACAGAGTGAAACATTGCATCATCCTCACAAATCTTGGGCCTTATTGTTGTAGCCACTATGACAGGCCATCGCTTTGAGGGACTTCTTTTCTCTGTCCCTCCACTTTACCCAGCATTGCTTCCTTCTCCAGGTCCTGTTCTAGCCTGGTAACATGTCCAAAACATGTGAGATGAAGTTCTGCCGTCCTCACTTCCAAGGAGCAATCTAGCTGTACTTCTTCCAAGATAGATTTGTTTGTCCTTTGTCAGTCCATGATAATTAAAAAAATTGTGCCAACACCACAATTCAAACGCATCCATTCTTTGGCCTTCCTTATGCGCTATACTGTTTTGCATGCAGATGAGGCTTGGGTCAGACATACCTTGGGCCTTAAAGTGGCACTTTGCTCTTTAGCACTTTAAGATGGTCCTTTGCTGCTGAGTTTCCCAATGCAATACGATTGTTCAATTTCTTGACCACGGGTGCTATAAATGTTGATAATAGATCCAAATGAATGAAACTTCCATCTTTTCCTCATTTGTCATGATTTTACTTAATGCTTAGTTGTGAGGATTTTTGTTTTATTTACACCGAGGTGAAATTTATACTAAATGCTGTAGTCCTCCATCTTCATTAGTAAGTGCTTTAAGTCCTCCTTGCTTTCCGTGAGTAAAGTTGTGTCATCTGCATGTCACAGGTTGTTAATGAGCCTTCCTCCAATCCTGAGGCTTTTTTATTCTACAGATAGTTCAGCTTCTTAGATTATTAGAATCACTCACAGGTGGTCAACTGGCTGCATCAGCAGACAGCCTGCTAAGTTCTCAAAGACACAGTATCTCTTGGTTCCATGTTTTGCTCTTTCCACGTAAGAACAAATGTTTTATAAAATTCTGCCTTTGGCTATGTTATTGTTGCTCTACATCCCAGAAGATAAATGCTGTGAAGGCGAGGTCTCTGTCATGATTGTGTTCCTGATGTTTGTGGCCCAAAGGAAGAGCTCAGTAAATATTGGTTGCATGAATGGAATTATTCACTTCCCTTGATCCTCTCCTGATTTTAAAAGCTCTGGTAGCATTGTGGGTTAGGTGTTGGGGTACTAACCATAAGGTCAATGGTTCAAAGCAAGTAGGTGCTCCTTGGGCAAAAAATGAGGTTGTGTGCTCCTATAAAGGTTTACAGTTTCAGAAACCCTAAGAATCAGCTCAACTTTGCCACATAGGGTGGCCATCAGTCAGAATCAGCTCTGTGGTGGTAGGCTTCCTTGTGGGATTCTCATGGCTTCCATTCTTCATGCATGTGACATACAATTTCTTCATACAGTCACAACTGATTCTCTAAGCATCTGGACTTCACTTTCAATAATCTGACAGATTATACACTTGAGCTTCACAGGGGCATTTTCTTTTTATTTTAATAAATAATTTTATTGGGGGCACTTACAGATCTTATAACCATCCATACATCAATTGTGTCAAGCACATTTGTACATATGCTGCCATCATCATTTTCAATACATTTTCTTTTTATTCAGCCCTTGGTATCGGCTCCTCTTTTCCTCCATCCCTCCCCCACCTTCCCATCCTCATGAACCCTTGATAATTTATAAATTATTTTTATTTTCATATTTTACACCATCCACTGTCTCCCTTCACTCACGTTTCTGTTATTAATGCCCTTGGGGTGTTTGTTGGTTGTACTTTGATCATTGTGATCGGTTGCCCCTCTCCTTTCTTTCCCCACTTTCATCCTAGCCTCATGGTATTGCTACTCTCATTATTGATCCTGAGGGATTTATCTGTCCTGGATTCTGTGTGTCGAGAGCTCTTATCTCTAACAGTGTACATGCTCTGGTCTAGCCAGATTTGTAAGAGAATTGGGGTCATGATAGTGAGGAAGGGGAGTATTAAAAACTAGAGGAAGGTTGTGTGTTTCCTTGATGCTATACTGAACCCTGGCTGGTTTGTCCCTTCCTTGTGACCCTTCTGTGAGGGGATGTCCAATTGTCTACAGATGGACTTGGGTCTCTATTCTGATCCCCTCATTCTCATCAAAATGGTTGTTTGTTTTGGGTCTTTTGATGCCTTATACCTGCTCCCATTGACACCTTGTTGGTGTGCTTCTTCCATGTGGGCGTTGTTGCTTCCCTGCCTGATGGCTGCTTGTTTAACTTCAAGCTTTTAAGACCCCAGACACTATATCTTGTAATAGTGGAGCATCATTAGATTTCTTCACCAAATTAGCTTATGTACCCATTTTGCCTTCAGCAATCCTGTTAGGAAGGTAAGCATCAAAGAAAGCCAGGTTACTAGAACAAAGTGTTCTTGCGTGGAGGAGGACTTGAGTCGAGGCCCAATGTCCATCTGGGCACTGTCACACTGACGTAATCAAAGTTGAGTTCACGTATCCCATTACCTTTTCATTCTCCAGGTTTCCAATAATCTCTCTCATCACCTAGTGTAAATTTTTACTTTTCTCAGTTATTCCCACATTGGTTTATTTACCGAACAACTCTCTACAAAGAGGTACAGAACATGGTAGTTCAGAGTCCCTGCTCTTGAGGAGCCTACTATTTCCTTGGGGGAATGAAGACAAATTCATATGAAAAATAATATAAACTATGTAATGGTACATAATGGGCCATTTACAATCTTCAAATAGGCTATGTACAAATGTGCTTGACAATGGATGTATGAACGGATTGTGATAAGAGTTATTAATAAAAAATAATAATTAGAATTAAAACAATAGATTAAAAAATAGGCTGTAGTAGAGTCATATAATCTTTCTAATCCTCTCTTTTTATAGACGGGGACATTAAGACCTAGAAACAAAGGTCATGTAGTTAACCTCCTTCCCATTGTGTGCATCTCCCTTGGGATAATAACAGTTTTAGATCCATGTTGTCACAATCCTGTGAGAAGTCTTCATAAACTTCTTAGGAGAATTATAACTTACCAACACAAAGTCTTGTGAACTATCTTCATGGTTCTCCTGCATAGCTCCATAGCAACGGCAAAAGCCAGTCTTCATTCTCATCTTCCCTAGCAACTGGAAGAAGTAAGGGATGAGAGGGAGGTCAGAAAATCACTGTGCTCCAGGAGGAAAAATACCCTAATCAGTTCATTCTCTTAAACTGTCCTGAGATCCGTGGTTGGATGGAACAGTCGATACTTATTAGGTGCTAACTAGCTGGCTTGGTGCTCTGAGAGACTAGGAACTAGATGATATCTTTTGATTATTCTTCAGAATTTGATGTTATATTAGTTGCGCCCAGACTGGGCAGCAATTCCCTTTTGGCATGTCTTCTAACTTCCAGGGTTCTCATACCCCCTAAGAAGCACTGAGTCGTGTACTGTGGGAACGAGTTTAATTCAATTTAGCCCCCTTTGGAGAAGAGGCCATAAGGACAGTGTGTGGCTGTTCTATTATTACCCAGTTGCTCCTGTTCATAATGGATGTTTGTGATTCATTGCTTATTGAGGAGCCACTTATATGGAAAGTGGCCAACGGTCTTCTAAAAACCCAAACAGAATGTCTTATTCCCGAGTTTTGCTATCGGAATTGAATGGCTTGTTTTTAAGCTACTCAGGCCACACACTAAGTCTCTAGATAGAAAAGTCCAAAGGGACTTAGGCAGTTAAGCCGAGGCCTGGGAGTGTGGCGTGTCAACCTCTAAACTGAGGTTCTGCCAATGTTTCCAGAAGAGAAGGCCTCACGGGGGCTGGGCTGGGAGGAGCAGTGATTTCAGGGGCTATAACTACGCACAGATGGAATGCTTTTCAGGCATGGTGGACCAGAGTGTGTGGTCTGTTTCACACCTGCCTCAAGATGCTTTTGGTCAACTTTCATCTGGAACATCCATGTCCCATGGAAATGTTGAAGGTCAAAAAGTTTGCTAAGTGCTAGTTCAAACTAAATTAAACATGTTTCTTTCTTTCTTTTTTTTTTTTTTTTACAATTTTATTGGTACATAATCTACCTATCATACAATTCAATAAGTTCAATCATATCAAGAACAATTGTTCATTGATCACCACAACCATTTTTAGAACTTTTTAAATGCTCAAATCACTTTTAAAATGAGTTGTGTATTCACAGCCAGTTCTGTTGCTCCTTCCCCACTCCCACATACATTGTTCGCTCCCCAAATCCCCCACCCTCCTACTCCCACCCCCATATTCCCTATAAACCTTTGCATCAGTAATTATCTCTATGAATCGACTCCTTCTGTGCTTCACAACCTGGGAAACCAAACTGTGTTATACAGGGTTCTCTAGAGAGTCAAAACCAGATTGCGAGTAATTTATAGATAGATAGATAACACAAGAAATGAACTGTTAAATTATATACAGATAGTTATATAATACAAGAAATGAGCAGTTAAAAGCAGTACAAATGGCTTAGTGAAGCTCACTCCTGTGAGAGAGTTGTGAGACACTGGCAGTCCTTTAAGTCTTGAGGGCCACCAGTGAGTCCTCTGTAGAGAGAGCTAGGCTATATCAGCACAGGCAGCAAGCAGCAAGGCAGGTCACCAGCCATCAGCCAGGTCACCAACCCTCAGTCCCTAGCTCTAGAGATGTACATTCCAATTGTGTGGTCTTAAAGGGACCTCAACTCACAGTGACACAGTCCACCAGCTAGGCGTCCCACAGGTAGTGTAGCCTGTAAATTGAGGCACATACCAAGCAAGGCAGCCGCACACTGGTCCGATGAACAAAGAGCAAAAGAAAAGAAAGGTGAGATTCACCGAGCCATTTATCTCTCCACCCTTCAATGAATCCCACTTGTGTTTATCGGCCAGGCTGGCACAATAAACTAACTATCTCAATCCACCCTTTGGCAAACTGGCACCTGTACACAATTCTTTAGCCATATATGCTTATATAATTTCTGGACACTGATGAAATCACACTTATACTTATCATCAATCATCTATCATACATATAAATGAAAACACACTCCAATTGTATCTGACATAGCATATCTGAACAAAGGAAAGATATGCAATAAGCACATAAAAAGAAAATATATTGACAATTACAAACCTCGCTTTTGCAATTGAGCACGTGGCCATAATTAATAGGTATAACTACCTTCTACTACCCATTCTGTATTACCTTTGCCCTCAGCAAGCACCTCAGCTGGTTGTTGTTTTTTGCCGGGTGGGGTGACCCAGACTTTCATTCCTGAGGGGTCTGGGTCCTTAGACATTCTGTCAGGATTGGGTTGCTGTAATTTACCATTTACTTTAATAACGGGGCATGGTAACACTGAGTCGGCCTATGGGATCTCCTGGATTCCAGACATATTCTTCTTTACCTCCATTATGTAGCACCAGTCCAATTTCTCCTAGGTAATCAGGATCAATCACACCACTTCGTACAGTGACACCCTTCCTGACCTGTTGATCCAAAGGCAAGAGAAGCCCAAAGTGGCCCAAAGGGGCATTCTCAGCTGCCAGTTCAGTGGAATCCATGCTGTTTCCAGGTGGGAGAGTTCCTTCCTTCGGGACCAGGACCTCCAGGTCTGAGGAACACAGGGTTGCTGGGACAGGAAGCAAAAATGCTGTTAAGAGGATCATCAGGAGTAATAGTGAGTGGTGCCACTCCAGCTTCCACCCCTTGGTTCTTGGACCCATGAATTCTGGCTATTGGAGACACAGCACCATATATTGACCGCTGGTTTAGAGCGTATACAGCTTCCTGGAGAACTTTGCCCCAGTCCCGCAAGTTGTTGCCACCTAGTTGGCGCTGTAATTGTGTCTTTAGGAGCCCATTCCATCGTTCTATCAAGCCTGCAGCTTCAGGATGATGAGGAACATGATTTGAACAGTAGATTCCATGGGAATGGGCCCATTGCTGCGAAGTGAGTTCCTTGATCTGAAGCAATGCTATGTGGAATGCCATGCCGGTGGATGAGGCATTCTGTAAGTCCACGAATAGTAGTTTTGGCAGAAGCATCATGTGTAGGAATGGCAAATCCATATCCAGAGTAGGTGTCTATTTCAGTAAGAGCAAAACGCTCTCCCCTCCATGAAGGACGTGGTCTTATGTAATCAACATGCCTCCAAGTTGCTGGTTGATCTCCCCGAGGAATGGTCCCATATCTTGGACTTAATGTTGGTTTCTGCTGCTGGCAAATGGGGCACTCAGCAGTGGCTGTGGCCAAATCAGCTTTGGTGAGTGGAAATTCATGTTGCTGTGCCCATGCATAACCTAGATCCCTGCCACTATGTCCATTTTGTTCATGTGTCCATTGGGTGATAACAGGAGTGGTAGAGGAAATAGGAGGACCAGTCTCCACAGCGCGTGTCATCTTATCCACTTGATTATTAAAGTCCTCCTCTTCAGAGGTAATCCTTTGGTGAGCGTTCACGTGAGATACAATTAACTTTACTTTCTTGGCCCATTCAGAGAGGTCTGTCCACATACCTCTTCTCCACACCTCCTTGTCATCAATTTTCCAGTCATGGTCCTTCCAATTCCCTGACCATCCAGTCAAGACATTAGCCACAGCCCATGACTCAGTATACAGCCTCTGGTCATTTTTCCTTATATGCAAACTGAACGGCCAGGTACACTGCTAGACGTTCCAGCCATTGGGAAGATTTCCCTTCACCACTGTCCTTTAGGGAGATCCCAGAAAGGGGCTGTAGTGCTGCTGCTGTCCACTTACGAGTGGCACCTGCATATTGTGCAGAGCCATTGTAAACCAAGCATGACTTTTTTGGTCTTCACTTAAAGTATGGTAAGGAACTCCCCAGGAGGCCATAGGTGCAGACTGGGAGAAAGGAGGCAATGTGACAGGAGTGGAGACTGTGGGCATTTGGGCCACTTCTTCATGCAGCTTACTTGTCCCTTCAGGTCCTGCTTTGGCCCGATCTCATATATATAGCTTCCATTTAACAATGGAGTGTTGCTGCACATGTCCAACTTTATGATTCTGTGGGTCAGACAATACCCAGTTCATGATAGGTAGTTCAGGCCTCATGGTGACTTGGTGGCCCATGGTGAGGCATTCACTCTCCACCAACGCCCAGTAACAGGCCAACAGCTGTTTTCAAAGGGGGAGTAGTTGTCTGCAGAGGATGGCAGGACTTTACTCCAAAATCCCAATGGTCTACACTGTGATTCACCAATAGGGGTCTGCCAAAGACTCCACACTGCATCTTTATCTACAACTGACACCTCTAACACCATTGGGTCAGCTGGATCATATGGTCCCAGTGGCAAAGCAGCTTGCATGGCAGCCTGAACCTGTTGAAGACCCCTTTCTTGTTCTGGGCCTCACTCAAAAATGGAGGCTTTTCGTGTCCCTTGATAAATAGGTCGAAGTAGAACACCCAAGTGAAGGATATGTTGCCTCCAAAATCTGAAGAGGCCCACTAGGCATTGTGCCTCTTTTTTAGTCATTGGGGCGCTAAATGCAATAGCTTATCCTTCACTTTAGTAGGAATATCTCGACATGCCCCACACCACTGGACCCCTAGAAATTTTACTGAGGTGGAGGGTACCTGAATCTTTGTTGGGTTAATTTCCCAACCCCTTGTACGCAGATATTGTACCAATGAATCTAGAGTCTTTGATACATCCTCCTTAGTGTTCTGTGACTCAATTTGCAAACTACACTAGCTGTGGGACACCGAACCCATGGACTGTTTCGCTGTAATTTGAGGTTCCTTCAAGACCTGCTCTGCCACGCTACTGGAATATACATTTCTTGAGCTGTGGACTGTCGGACCCTGTCATCTGGCTGACAGTTGGTGACCTGCCTTGCTGTTTGCTGCCTGTGGCCGGATAGCCTGAATTGCTCTCCAGAGTACGACCCGGCGGCCCTCAAGACTTGAAGGACTGCCAGTGTACGAGCTGTCTCACGGAAGTGAGTTGCACTGAGTCATTTGTACTGCTTTATAGATTAATGAACTGTTTATTATGTTATCTATCTATATAAATCTATACAAAATTATCAATGTCCTGGTTTTGTTGCTCTCGAGAACCCTGTCTAACATAGCATACTTTCCTGACCTGAGGTTGCTTCTCCCCTGTCACCCACCACACTCACCAACAGAACTCAGTGTCTCCTCCAAAAGGTAGATGTTCCTGTCCCCTGGTCTTGGCTTGATTTTCTGCCAAGGTTCTCCTTCCATTCCTGGGGAAGGGGAGGGGGGGGCTCATTGATTTGTCCCAGCCTTGTCTCGATGTTGTATAGCCTGAAGTGGATGGTCTTCTCCCATTTCCCCACTCTTGAAGGAGTGACCCCCGACCAGGTGGTCTCCTCTGTTAGGGTGGCTCTTGTCATGAGGTGCTGCATATAGTTTGTGGCTGGTAGGTAGCCTTCTCCTCTTTTGTTCAGGAATTGGTCCCTAAGATTTTTTTAAATTAAAAGATCATTTTATTGGGGGCTCTTACAACTATTGTTCTAGTCCATACATTGATTGCATCAGGCATATTTGTGCCTATGTTGCCATCATTCCTTTCTAGACATTTATGTTTTATTGAACCCGTAGTATTAGCTCCTCTTTTCCCCCTCCCTTCCTCCCCACCTTCATGACCCCTTGATAGATTATAAATTTTTATTCTTTTCATATCTCACACCAACCTCTGTCTCCCTTCCCTCATGTTTTCTGTTGTTTTTCCCACTGGAGGAGGTTGTGTGGTTATGTGTTGATCATTCCAATTGGTTCCCCGTTTCTTCCATACTCTTCCCACCTTCCCCCTACCCTTCTGGTATTGCTATTCCCAATCCTGTCCCTGGATTCTGTGTGTCGTGAGCTCCCATCCTTAATCTGTACCTGTGTACATGCTCCGGTCTAGTCTGAACTGAGAAGCAGCACTGTTAATCTGTACCTGTGTACATGCTCTGGTCTAGTATGAACTGAGAAGCAGCACTGGGGTAATGATAGTGGGAGGTGAGGAAGCCTCAAGGGACTCGAGGAATAGTTTGTGCTTCATCAGTGCTTTACTGCACCCTGGTTGACTCATCCCTTCCCTGTGGCCGCTCTGTGGGGGGATGTTCCATTGTCTACAGATGGACTTTGAGTCTGCTCCAAGCCCCCTCATTCTCAACAACATGTTTTTGTTTGTTTGTTATGTGTCTTCTGATGCCTGTTACCCAGTCCTGATGACACTTCACGCTCACACCAGCTGGCATGCTTCTTCCATGTGGGCTTGTTGCTTCTCTGTTGGATGGCCGCTTATTTAACTTCAAGCCTTTAAGACCCAAGATGCTGTATCTTTTAATAGCCAGGTACTATCTGTCTTATTTACCACATTTGCTTATGCACCTATTTGTCTTCACTGACTGTGCTGGGAGGGTGAGTGGTCCCTAAGATTTTTAAATATGTTTCATTACTGCAGGACTCTGAAGACCTTTAACACTTTCACGTGCATTTTATATTATTATGAATACTTAGTTGAATGTCACTTTTTCAATTTGATTTGACATTTAGAAACCCAGTTATTATCACTTCAAGAATTATCAATGGAATTAGGGGTTGTGGTGGGGGGAAGGGAAGGAATCTGGTCTGTAGGAACATCTTGCTTGGTTTTGAAAGGTCTCCAAAGGTCAGGATTTTCAGAGGCCACAATGGAGTGGCAGGTTGACTTTCTCTTTGAGTTTGGGGGCTGATAGTGAGGTCCCTAACCCTAGAATGACTCTAAAAGAAACCCAGTCTTCTGGGGAGCTTTAAATCACAGTCAGTATGAAGCTAACTGGTCCTGTGGGGGTATGTAAATATTCAGTATATGCCAGGGCTTGAATGCACACACTGGAGCAAGTTATTTAATGGGCATGTTATTTAACCTCTCTAAGTCTCAATTTTCGCATCTGTAGAATAAGGATAATGATATATCTACCTAGTGCAGTTATGTGAGCAGTAGATGAACGAATACACGGGAAAGCACCCACTTCCTGGCCCACAGCAGTGTCGAAACTCATTAATGGATCTGGATTTATATACCTGAGACTGCCTGGTGAATGGAAGTGGTAGGTAGGGAAGATTGTTTTTCCAGCACTTTTGCTAGTCAGAGAGATTCAGACTAATGAAAATTAACAATAAAAATTTCTATCATGTGTAATCTTGTCCATCAAAACAGACTGTACGTAACTACCATTATTACAGAACGCTCAGAGCATAACTTTTCTTCTCAGGAAAAAAGTAAATTTTTGTTTCTATTTGATGAGATTTAAATATGAACAGCCAGCTTATATGATTGTTCAAGGAGCTGTAATTTTTAGGTTTTGAGGTGTTTGTAGTGCATCCATCATCTGACAAGAACATGAAGTTTCTATAAAGTTGCTTAACCACAAGGTTGGTAGTTCACACCTACCACCTGCTCCATGGGAAAAAGACAGGACTGTCTTCTATAAAGATCAACAGTCTTAAAAAAAAAAAAAAAGATCAACAGTCTTGAGAACCCTATATGGGGTCACTATTAATGGCAACAGGCTTGGTTTGGGTTTTATGGCCCTCTGAACTTGCTTATTCAATTTTATAGTTATCGGTGCTGATATATAAGTTGGGAATTGGTTCCTTCTGCTCTTGTTTAAACAGCTCAGTTCTGAACCAGAGAGAATCCAAGGTTATCTGGTGCATTTTGGAATAATATCAGGTCACCTGAAGTTTAGAGGCTTTCAATAAGGTCAGGGATAGAAAACCGACTGCTTATACCTTCTACAATGGCTTGCTTGATAGTTTTGCCAGATAATATCATCTAACGGTGATCTCAGTTGAGATAACCTGATTTATTTCAAATGAATTGCATAAATTCAATACATGTAATGTTTTAAAGAGTTTTACTAAAACTATTTATAAGCTCTCATATTTTCCTCCAAGTACATGTGAAATACAAAAATCACTACATTATCTCCACTGTGCATGGAAAAAAAGACAATGATACAAAGAAAAGCCATGAGTAGTCATTAGAGAAGTCTTCATCCATTCATAATTTGCATGTCATTGATTTACTTTTCATTTGATTCTTTTTATTCCTCATATCTTTGTAATGAGGTTGATTTGTGAATTTGGTAGTTGACACATTTGATTTGTTTAATAGTTTAAAATGATGTTTACTAATACTCAGAAGCTCTGGTGGCACAATGGTTAAACTCTTTGACTGCTAACCAAACAGTCAGTAGTTCAAACCCACCAGCCAATCCACTGGAGGAAGATAGGGAAAATCTGCTTCTATAAAATATTTACAGCCTTGGAAAACCTGTGGGGCAGTTCTATTCTGTCCTATGTGGTTTCTATGAGTCAGAATATGAATCAATGAAAGAAGCATATTTTCAGTGAGGTTATATATCAACTTGGCTACATCCTGATTCTCTGTGTTTTGGTGAAGATGATGTAATCATCTTCCATTGTGATCTGATGTGAGCAGTCAATTAGTTGAAAGGAGAGTTTTCTCGTGAGTGTGGCCTACTTCTAATATATATGGATGTCTGACCAAGCTAGCCTTTTATCCTGCATCTAACTTGTCATCCTTTGACCTCTGGTCTTTTCTTTTTTAACAATTTTATTAGCATTTCATCCGCATGTCATGCAATTCAGTATTTCAATCACATCAAGAAGAGTTGTACAGTTATTACCACAGTCAATTCTAGAACATTTTCTTCCTCCTTGTACTCATTTTTACTCATGCAATTATTTGTTCTAATTGTGGCAAAAATATCAACAAAACCTCCAATTCAACAACTTCTACATGGATAATTCATTGTCATTGATTGTACTTTTAGTGTTGTACAACCATTATTGACACCCTTTTCCAAATCATTTTACCACATTAGCATAAACTCAACTCTTCCTCCTTCATCCATGGTAACTATTGGTCAAGTTTGGTTTCTCTTTGTTTTAGTTATCTTTTTGATATAGTATTCACTGTCATTTACTTCCATGCTTAGATCATTTTTTTTAAAAAGCTGTATCATTTACTTCCATGGTTAGATCATTTAAAAAAATGATTTCGAATGCTCCCTTCCCTCGCCTGAATTTATTATTTGCTCCCCAAGCCCCCTAACTCTCTTTGCTCCCCCCCCCATCCCTGATAAACTGTTGCATCAATAAATGTCTCTGTACATCCACTCCTTCTGTGTTACACAAACTGGGAAACCCAACAGAAACAATGAAAAATTAAAACCATACAAAATGGCAAGAAGAAAATAATAATATAAAGATACAAATAAAGAGTAAGAAAGAAACCACCATCAATGTTTAAAAAGCCAGAGAAGAACTTTTTGTCGTGGAACAAATTTAGGTTGGGTCAAGTTGGAGGTCACCTGACCAAGTATCATATTATACCAGGGTTCAATCCAACATAATCAAGCTTACAGTAATTTCCATCTGATAGTAAAGTTGTCTGAGTACCTTGCCTTTGGCTAAAGGGGATCTGCCAGAAGCTACATCTGACTAAATAGTTTATAGATGGGTTTGGGGCTCCCACTGTCCTCCCTCACAATTTAAGCTCTGATACTCTTCCCTTCATCATATTTGGATTTGGTAATTGTCATCTTTGGATCACACCAACTGGTGTGCTTCTTCCGTGTGGGCTTAGTTACACATCATTTAGATGGCTGCTTGTTTGAATACAAGCCTTTAAGACCCCAGACACTGTTCTAATTGATAGCTGGGCACCATCCATTTTCTTCCCCACAGTTTGCTGTAGCTCCCTAACCTTCAGGGATCATTAAAAGAAGGCGAGTATTTAACTCTTCTCGGATGGGTGTTAGAGCTAAGTGGGAGGCCACAATCCATCTGCTTGTCCACCCATGTGTTATGAATGACTTCAGTTTAGGTTGGCTGACCTCTAGTTCTTGGGATATAAGCCTGCAGCCTACCATCTGATGTGCTAGATTTGGGTTCATCAGCCCTAAAGTCATTTAAGTCAGGAGAAGTTTCTAGCTTGATTCCTGTCCATAAATTTAACACTTGCCAGTCTCCACTACTGCATGAGCTATTTCCTTGAAACAAATCTCCCCCTCTCTCTGTATATACACATGCACACTTACAAACACACACACATACATATATACATATATATTCCCACCAACTTTCTGAAGTCCGTACCTCTGTGTGTGTGTACTTCAAAACGCTTGTGGGATAATTCCTGTATGTTAGCTTCATTTCCCATGGATTCTTTGAAGTCTCCTATAATGAGCTCTGGTGACATTGTGGGGTAAGCACTGGACTGTCGACTGCCCGGTCATTGCTTTGAACCCACCCTGGGAGAAAGATGAGGCTCTTTGCTCCTGCAATGACGTAAAGTCTCAGAGACTCTCCGGGGCAGCTCTGCTCTATTGTATAGGGCTGCTATGAGCTGGAATCAACTCAATGATAACGTTTGTTGTTGTTGATAAATACACTTCACTTGTTTTGCCTATCTAGAGAACCCAAACTAAGACATTTGGTACAAGTGTGGTACATGGTTTGAGAGCAACAATTTGTTCTCAGGTCTAGTTTCTTAAAGGTGTAAATGGCTGTGCTGCCAGTAGTGAAGAGGGCACTCCTAACCTCTGGTGTGAGGTGGTAAGAGGAACCTACAAAATGTCACCACAAACAAATAAAATATCTATGGGAGACAAAGCCCTGGATGATTGCACAGGAGATCGGTTTTACCAGGATGAGAAGTGAAAGTAAGGTGGTTGGTTTGCCTTATTTTCACTAGACAAGACGTGAGAGGCCAGGAAGAGTGCAAAGCTTCAGCATCACAGCTCAAGCATCACACCCATACCTGAAAGTTGCCACTGTGTCCTGAGAGAAAGCCTTATTTCTTTTAACAGAGCTGATAGTGCAGAAAACCAGACCCAACGTCTTCTTGTGTGATTGATTGAATTCCACACCTTGAATGGTGTCTGAAGTTAATGTGAGGACATTGATTGGGAATAAATGGGATCTTGAAATGGGGTGCTCCATGATGTGAATGCAACATATCGGCAAGAAGCAGGGAACCAATAGAGTGGGCTGAGGGTCTGGCTCCAGTCCCAACTATGTGGACAGTCCCCTCTCCCTGAAGAAGATTTCACTTCAGAGGACAGCACTGAAGTTACAGCTCAGGGAGAGGGACATGTGTGATCAGAGCACGCAGGAGCAAATGAAGGGAGAGGAAGAGAGAGTGGAGCACATCCTGGACCACCAAGCCTTGAGGACTATATTCCCACTCAGAGCAGCCAATAATACACAGAGAGGATCATATGCCAGCCTCACTACAAAACACGACATCCCTCACTGACCCATAACTCTACAGGGGACAACTGGTGATAATGCGGGAATTGCGCCTGATCTGACCCCACCACACTGAGGCAAAACCCTAAGGGCTTACAACAGAACAGCAAGGGGAGCAGAGCAACAAAATCTCCAGGGAGTACCAAAAATAGATTGTGGGGCCAGGATGTGGCACCTCATCAGACTGGACCAGAAAACACTCGGTAAAGTTCAACAAACAGACCTTGAACTATTCATAGGATTTTCTTTTCTGTTGTTTTCTTTTCTTTTGTTGCTTTGTTTTGCTCTGTCTTGTTTTTTGTGCATATTATCTCTTCAGGTTTATCTAGATAAGATAGGCAGGATAAACAATCTGGAGGAGAAAACAATAGGACCTATGGTTGGTGGGGGGAACATGAGAGAAGGGGAGGTGGGGGAAGGAAGTGGGTGTTAACAAACCCAGGGACAAGAGAACAACAAGTGATCTAAAATCAATGACGAGGAGGGTGTAGGAGGCCTGATAGATCTTGATCAAGGCTAATGTAACCGAGAGGAATTACTGAAACCCAAATGAAGGCTGAATGTGATCGTGGGACCAGAGGGGGGAAAAAAAATAGAGGAAAGAACTAGGAGGCAAAGGGCATTTATAGAGGTCTAAATACAGGCATGTACATATGTAAATAGATTTATATATGACGATGGGGAAATAGATCTATGTGCCTATATTAATAGATTTAGTATTAAGGTACCAGATAGACACTGGGCCTCTACTCAAGTGCTCCCTCAATGCAAGAACACTTTGTTCTATTAACCTGGCATTCCATTATGCTCACCTTCCCAACATGATCACGGAAGACAAAGCAGGTGCAAAAGCAAATGTGAAGAAAGTTGATGGCGCCTGTCTATCTAAAGATATAGCATCTGGGGTCTTAAAGGCTTGAAGATAAACAAGTGGCCAGCTAGCTGAGAAGCAACAAAGTCTACATGGAAGAAACACACAGCCTTTGTGATCAGGAGGTGTTGATAGGATCAGGCATCAGGCATCAAAGAACAAATAATCATATCATTGTGAATGAGGGGGAATGCAGAGTGGAGACCCAAAGGCCATCTGTAGGCAACTAGGAATCCCCTTACAGAAAGGTCACAGCGAGGAGATGAGCCAGTCATGGCCCAGTATAGCACTGATGAAACATACAAACGTCCTTTTGTTCTTTAATGTTTCCTCTCCCCCCACTATCATGATCCCCATTCTACCTTACAAATCTGGCTAGACCAGAGGCTGTACACTGGAAACAGGGAGTCCAGGAAACATAAACTACTCAGGACCAATAATGAAAGCGGTGGTGATACCAGGAGGGTAGAGGAAATGTGGGGAGTGAGGAGGAAAAGGGAACAGATCACAATGATCTACATATAACCCCCTTCCTGGGGGAGGGACAACAGAAAAGTTGGTGAAGGGAGACATCGGACAGTGCAAGACATGAAAAAACAATAATAATGTATAAATTTTCATGGGTTCATGAGGGAGGGGTGATGTGAAAGGGAGTGGAAAAATGAGGAGCTGGTACTAAGGGTTTAAGTAGAAAGAAAATGTTTTGAAAATGATGATGGCAACAAACGTATCCATGTGCTTGACACAATGGATGGATGGATGGGTTGTGATGAGTTGTACGAGCCTCCAATAAAATTATTTTTTTTAAAAAAAGAAAGAAAAAGAAATGTGGGGTGGGAACGTGTTGCTTGGTGTCATTGGCTCAACTCTGATGCAGAGTGACACTGTATACAACAGAACAAAACGCTGTCTGTTCCTGGGCCTTCCTTACAATTGGTATGCTTGAATCCGTTATTGCGGTCATCGTGTCAGTACATCTCATGGAGGGACTTCCCCTTTGTTTCTGACCTTCTACTTCACCAAGCATGATGTTCTTCTCCAGGCATTGGTCACCCCTGGTCACATGTGGAGAGTATGTGACATGACATTTCATTCATCCTCAGTTCTAAGGATCATTTTGGCTGAATTTCTTCCAAGACAGATAGTTCCATTTTTCTGGAAGTTCATGGTAATTTCACCATTCTTCCCCAACACCATCATTTGAATGCATCAGTTCTTCTTTGATCTTCCTTATTCATTGTCCAGTTTTCACATGTACATGAACTGATTGAAAATATGACTTGAGTCAGTTGCACCTCAGGTCTCCAAGTGACATCCTTACTTTTCAACACTTTAAATAAGTCTGGTGCAGTAGATCTGCTCAATGCAAGATATCCTTTGAGCTTCTGACTGCTACTTCTGTTAGAGTTGAATGTGGATCCAAGTAAAACAAATTCTTCACAAAATTTCAGTCCTTTCACCATTTATTATGATCTTGTCTGTTGGTCCACTTGTGAGGATTTTGTGTTTGTTTACATTGAATTGCAATTCACACCGAAGTCTTTGATTGTGACCAGTTAAGTGCTTCAAGTCCTCTTGGCTTTCAACAAGTAAGGTTGTGTCATCTGTGTATTTCAGGCTGTTAATGAGCTTTCTTCTAATCCTGACGCCATGCCCAGTTTCTTAGATGATTTGCTCAACATGCAGATTGAATAAATATAATAAAAAGATATGACCTTAACACCTTAAAATTAAAAAAAATTAAATTATACATGATTTCTTAGTTCTACTTAAAATAACTGCCTTTTGTCTTTGTACTGGTTCCACATGAGCACAATGAAGAAATTCTAGAATCCCTGTCTTCTCAATGGTTTCAACAGTTTGCATAGTGAATAAAACAGAAGTAAACATATTTCTTATATCTTCAACCAAGATCCATTTAATACCAGCAATAATGTCTCTTGTGCCACATCCACTTATAAATCTGGCTTGCATTTCTAACAACTCCCTGCTACAGCCATTTTTGAATTATCTTCCTCAAAAGTTGACTTGCATGTGATATTAATGATATAGTTCAAAAATTTTGGCATTCTGTTGGGTTACCTTTCTTTGGAATGGGCATAGATATGGATCTCTTCTAGTTTGTTGACCAGGTTGCTACCTTCCAAATTTCTTGGCACAGATTAGTTGGTGATTCCAGTGTTATTTTGTGAATTCCTGGAAACTTGTTTCTCACTAATGCTCTCTCTGTAGCTTGAACTAAGATCTTCAGTGCCATAACCTTTTGATCATATGGTCCTTCTTGAAATGGTTGAATCCCTTTTGCTGTGATGACTCTGAGCACCTTGAGTTTGCTTTGGTTGCTTCCTGTGTAATCCAACATTTTGTCCACAGAATCCTTTACTAGTGGAACTAGAGGTTTGAGCTTATTTTTAGATCTTTCAACTTGAGATATGTTGAGCGTGTTCTTTGCTTTTTTGTTTTCTAACTCCTGGTCTTTGTCCTTGTCTTCTCAAGCCGCCTTTTGATGTTTTCTGTTTAGTGCTTTTAATTGATCATTTCTTCCATTCGCTTTAGTGACTTTATTTCCAAGAGCAAGTTTCAGAGTCCCTTCCAGCAGTCCATTTTGGTTGCTTCTTTCTTTTCTGTCTCTGTGGTGACCTTCTGCTTTCTTCATGGCCTTCTTTATGTGACCCTACATTCTGCCAGTTCTGTTTCAGTGTCCAGCGTGTCAAATTTGTTCTTGAGATGTTCTCTAAATTCAAGGTGGTATTTTGGCTCTTGTAAACATGTTTTAATTTTCTTCAGTTGCAACATGAATTTCCATACAGCAAAACATTATGTAACTATCACCGAATCCTGATACTTTGAGTGTCTGAACTCTGCTGAAGACCGCCTACCATGAGAACCAGTCTTCGTACTGCACCATCTTTGTGTGGAGTAATCCACCTCCTCAATTAAACCATTGCCCATCCCATCTCCTCAACTGGGGTGGTGCCCGGGACATCTTCTGAGGCAGATGCCTTAAGGACATTACTAAATGTCCGAGGATGCAACATCTAATATAGGTTCTAGACCTATAACTATATTTAATTTCCAGAGATTCCCCCAAAGATGGTGTACCCAGGAGCTGGTAAGGCACTCCAAAAGCACTGCTTGGTTTTCCTAATATGTACAAATAGAAATCTGGGGGCTGTGTGTAGAAGTGGATATTAAAGGTGGGATAATGGTGCTAGGTGCAAAAAGTTGGATCAGTTTGAGTTTATTCTTCTTTCAATATTTTAGCTAGAGATTGTAGAAAAAGATCTAATAGTTTCTTGGATTACTGTTAAATAGATAGAAAATATACCAAATATTTACTTGATCTGTACAAGTGGAAGACTTCTAGGTCAAGTGAATGGTGATCTAACTGGAACTGCTAGACTAGAGAGCCAGTGTCCCTTTACCTTTTCCCAGACTTAAGCCAGTTTATAAGACTATAACCCTTTTAGTGAAGGAAAGGTCAGTTCCCCTTAAGGATGGAACCCACCGCATGACCCAAAATTACACTGTTAATCTCCCGAATTTCCCCAGAGGGATCTATGGTCTTTTATGAGAGTCACTGTTTATTGGAGAAAAAGCAGTCAGACTTTTCAGGGTTTACTGGACACTAATTTCAGGAGCCCCCAAGGTCACTTCAAGCCACTAGTCAGAGTAGAGGGATATGGAGGTCGGGTTATTAATGGAGTCTCAGCTCAGCTCTATCTCACATTGGGTCTCGTGCAGTGGTTCTCAACCTTCCCAGTGTCGTGGCCCTTTAATACAGTTCCTCATGTTGTGGTGACTCCCCAACCATAAATTATTTTTGTTGCTACTTCATCACTGTCATTTTGCTACTGTTATGAATCAGGAAACCCCTGAGAAAGGATCGTGTCTAGTGGGTCCCTGAAGCCATTATACAGTGATTTCCCTGGTTCCCGAATGCTTAATTAGAATAGATATATTCAGCAACTGGCAGAATCCTCACATTGAATCCTTTCCATATGATCACAGGGCAGTTAGGGTAGGAAATCAGAGTGAAAATCATTGGAGCTACCCGTGTCTCAGAAATTTCTAACCAAACACACTGCCATTGTGTTTATTGTAACTCACAGGACAGAGTGGAACTGCCTCTGGGTTTCCAAGACTATACATCTTCACAGGAGTAGAAAGCTTCATCTTTCTCCTGCACAGTAGCTGGTGGTTTTGAACTGCTGATCTTGGGTTAGCAGCCCAGTGGGTAATCCACTATACTATCAGGGTTCCTTTTCTAGCAAACTAGTAAGCCCCCAAATGCTGCTGTCCTGGAAGATGCCACCATTAAGGATTTGAAAGATGCAGGGGTGGTGATTCACACACATTTCCATTCAACTTGCTTATCTGATCTGTGCAGAAAAACAAGATGGGTCTTGGAGAATAACAGTGGATTTTCATAAACTTAACAAAGTGGAGATTCAATTGTAGCTTCTGTTTCAGGTATGGTTTTATTGTTTGAGCAAATGAATATATCTTCTGATACCTGGTATGGAGCTATTGATCAGGTCAATGCCCTTAAAAAAATCTGCATTGAAGGAACACTAGAAACAGTTCATCTTCACCCTCTTTATCAAGTGACTTGAAAAGCTGCTTTATAGAAGGGCCCAGATCAAGAGAAGACTTTGAAACAGGTTCCGGCTGGGTTACAAACTGACCTGTTACTTGGTCTATATAATCCAGCTTATCTGATGTTTTTTAAAGTGTCAGTGGCACGTACAAATACTTTTTGGAGTCGTTAGTTGGCCCCTATTAATGAATCACAGCTCAGACCCTTGGGACTTTAGAACAATGTCTTGCCAATTTTCAAGCAACTACTTTCATTTTGAGAAACCATTTTTTGTTTGTTCCTGGGCCTTAATAGAGACTAAACACTCAACCATGGCCTGGCAAGTGGCTTTGAAATCTTAGCTCCCAGCATAACTGTGTGTTTTCTGATCCACAGATTTGCACAGCGGCACTCTACCATTAAATAGAAGTGAGGTTTTTGAGACCAGGACCTGAAGGCACAAGTAGGTTACACTAGGAAGCGACCTAAATGCTTAGAACCTCCACAACTTTTACATCACCTTTCTTCTTTCAATCTGTCCCTAAGGCCTCATGGGGAGTTCTTAATGATTGTCTGACTCAGGAAGAGAAAACACAGGTCTGGTGTACATATGCTTCTGCATTATAATCAGATTCTGCTTAGATGTGGACAGCAACAGCCTTGAAGCCCCATTCTGGGACCTCTCTGAAGGATACTAGAGAAGGGAGATACGGTGGGAAGAATTTTGTGGAAGGAGAGAGGGGTAGAGGTACAATTGTATGCATTATGTGATTCATGAGCTGTGGTCAATGGTTTGGCTAGATAGTGAGGGACTTGTCTCAAGCAAATACTCACAAAGGGGTGATACACACAGCAGAGGAGAAATTTAACAATCAAGCAAATAGGGATAGAATGATGTGTTCTGTGGCAGTGAACACACAGCTAATTCTGTCATGACCCAATGGAGTCATTGACAAATGATTTTGATGACAGGGAGGGAGGTTATAGGGCTCAACAACACAAACTTTTTCTCACCAAGGTTGCCTGGGCCATAACCACTGCTGAGTGCCCACATGTCAGCAGCACAGAGCAACGCCAAATCCCCAATATGGACCATCCCAGGGAGTAATCAGTGCAACCTTGTGGCAGGTTGAGCATGTTGGACCACTTCTATTACAGGATAGAGTTTTGTTATTACTGGGGTAGACATTTACTCTGGATATGGATTTACCTTCCATGCATGAAGTACTCCTTTCAAATATACCATCCATGGACTTATAGAATGTCATTTCCCTCTTCATGCTATCCCACACAGCATTGCCTCTGGTCAGGGAACTCTCTTCACAGTGAATGATGTACAGCAATGGGCTCATACTCACAGAATTCACTGACTCCCCATCTTACTGAAGCAGCCAGAAAAAGCAAACTCACTGCCATTGAGTTGATTCTGACTCATAGTGACCCGATAGGACAGGGTAGAACCTCCCATGTGAATTTCTGAGACTAACTGTTAATGGGAGTAGAAAGTTCTGTCATTCTCCTATGGAGAGGCTGGTGGTTTTGAACTGTTGACCTTGTGATTAGCAGTCCAACGTGCCACCAGGGAAGTGGGCTTGATGAAATGATGGAATGACCTTATAAAAACACAATTATGACACCAGCTAGATTATAGTATATTGCAGGATCGGTGTGGTGCCCTCCAGGAGGCTGCAAAGTCTCTAAACCAGTGGTTCTCAACCTTCCTAATGCTGTGACCCTCTAATACAGCTCCTCATGTTGTGGTGACCCCCTGCAGTAGTTTATTGTGCCATCCTGGCCGATAAACACAAGTAGGATTAACTGAAGGGCAGAGGGATAAATGGCTCGGTGAGCCTCTCCTTGCTTGCTCTGTGCCTCAGTTTAAAGGGGTACACTACCTGTGGGATGCCTAGCCTGTGGACTGTGTCGCTGTAAGTTGAGGTCCCTTTAAGCCCACACGATTGGAATGTTCCTCTCTGGAGCTGGGGACCGACATTTGATGACAGTTGGTGACCTGCCTTGCTGTTTGCTGCCTGGTTATATACAGCCCAGTTCTCTCTACAGAAAGGGACTGGCAAACTGGTGGCTCTCAAGCCTTAAAGGACTTCTAGTGTCTCATTGCTTTATAATTTAACTGTTAATTTCTTGTTTTATCTATCTGTATATAATTTAATGGTTCATTTCTTATATTATATATCTATCTTTATAAATATATTTATATATAATTACTAGCAATCTGGTCTTGTCTCTCTAGAGAACTTGTCCAACACCCCCCAGCAACCATAAAATTATTTTCGTTGCTACTTCATAACTGTAATTTTGCTAGTGTTATGATCAGGCGACCCTGTGAAAAGGTCATTCGACTCCCAAAGGGGTCGTGACCAACAGGTTGAGAACTGCTGCTCCAAACCAATGTCCAATATATGGTGTTATTTCTCCCAGAGTTCTTCTTCACGGGTACAGGAATTAGAGGTGGAAATAGGAGTGACATCACTCATTATCATCCCTAGTGATAGGGGTAATTACTTCATGTGTTCACCATAGCTTGCAGATTTCATTTTATAGAGAGGAATACTTCCCCATAGAACACACATTATTGATACCATTGAGGTAGTTAGTTTACTGTGCCAACCTGGCCGATAAACATACATGGCATTAATTGAAGGGCAGAGAGATAAATGACTTGGTGAGCCTCGCCTTTCTTGTCCCTTGCTCTTTGATCATCGGACCAGTGTGTGGCTGCCTTGCTTGTTCTGTGACTCCGCTTGCAAGCTACACTACCGGTGGGACATCTAACCTGTAGACTGTGTCACTGTAATTTAAGGTTCCTTCAAGACCTGATTTACCACACCTTTGGAATTTACATCTCTTGAGCTGGGGACTGTTGGACCCTGTCATCTGGCTGACAGTTGGTGACCTGCCTTGCTGTTTGCTGCCTGTGGCTGGATAGCCTGAATTGTTCTACAGAGGACTACCTGGGAGCCCTCAAGACTTGAATGACTGCCAGTGTCTTATAACTGTCTCACAGGAATGAGTTGCACTGAACCATTTGCACTGCTTTATAATTTAATTAACCATTTATTTCTTATGTTATTTATCTATATGTATAAATATATATATAATTATTAGCATTCTGCTTTTGTTTCTCTCGAGAACCCTGTCTAACACAACCATTAAATCAGAAGGTAAGAATGCTATCCAGGTACTTTGTGCTTCTCATGCCTCTGGATCAATGGGTGAAGAAGGGAGTTACCAAATTGGCTGGTGTGATTGATCCTGTCTCTCAATCAGTCAAACTGATACTCTATAATTGAGATAGAAAAATAGTGCAGAAGCTCCCTTAAGATGCCTTGTAATGCTACCGTGTGATTAAATGCCCCATGATCAAAGTCAAGGGGAAACGATGGGAGGGAGAATGAGTTTACAGAAGGGTACAAAGCGATTTCAGTTGCACATATGTGTAATGGTTTATTCTTAAATAATAATGATATTAATTGAATGTTAAGATATTTAAATATTGGGTAGTACATAAGGTATGTTTGTATACTGTTTTCTGCACTTCTTTCTTTTTTTGTACTTCTTAATGTACTTAAACGATAACATTTTCTTAAGGTAAGGTTTAAGTAATAAATACTCTCCTTTTTAGACTTGCTATGCAGCCAAATGCATAGCCGTAATCACTATATAGTTGCACCATCTTATAAAGGTCAGGGACTTGGCATTTCCCACCTTGGCTACGCCAACAACAAAATACGGAACAGCGACCTCAGCACCATCCAGTCAGTGCTGACTCAGAGCGACCCCCAGTGGGTTTCTGAGACTAACTGTTTACAGGAGTAGAAAGCCCAACTTTCTCCGGCGGAGTGGCTGGGGCTTCCAACTGCCAACGATGCAGATCCCAGTCAAACACATAACCACGACTCCACAGAGCTGCTTGTCTGTTACAAGGAGGATGTCCGTAGCCAAACCTCTTCTTTGGACCTGAGAGACAGGATGTTTTATTATTGCTCTGAGTGAAATTTGGAATCCGGAATGACTTCTGGTTAATGCTTCTAGAAGTATTATTTTGGGGAATTCAAGTAATGCACTGTTGTTTGTAAATAAACTCCAGGCTGACCTTTTCCCCAAGTTTATGTGTGCCTGAGTGAGCCTAATTTCCTTGACTGCCTCTCCCAGCTTTTCCCAGCTGGTCCTTCAGAAATCGCCATTCACACATGGCGCTCAGCTGACTTGGACACAAAGTCTTTAATCAGCTTCTCAGGCCCACCTCCTCCAACCGGTGGGCTTAGTAAGGGAGCCATTATCCCGCTAGATTAACAGTAAGGGGATCGCTGGAAATTGTTCTACCTCCAGGCACTGCCTGCCTTCTATGGGCCTCTGGGCCAGTCTGGAAGTGGCTCTAATCCTTAATCTTTTTTCCTTCCTTCCCCCTTTTTTTCTCCTCCCTCTCTTTCAATTTTGCCGGTTTTCATGGAAGTTGTGTACAAGACCATTTTACTCTTGCATCTTCTCAAGTGCTGCTTCTTTATATTTGCGCTTTTCGTTTCCTTCGCGGCAGGATCTGACTTTCTGTCGGATGATCTTTCTGCGGTTTTTGTTCAGTTTGAGCCTGGTGATAGCCACCTTGCTGAGGTGAAGGCCCAGATGGGCAGTTGTGCTGTTTGCTTTATCTCGCTGCACCCGCTCAGTGTAGATGACATATTTCTCCGGTAAACCTGGGCCGCATTGCCTATTTGCTGACTTTTGTAGTGTCCTCGCACAACCTGAACTTCAGCATCCTTGCAGATGGGCATGGACTGAACTTTATATTTCTGTTCCAGTTCCTTGGAAAGAGGGGAAAACATAATCTTCCAGCGAATTTGGGAAGGTGCATTGAAATGCCTCTTTTGGGTTTTGCTCTGGTTCGAAGTCACAAAGGGATAGGACTTCATTTTGGCCTCTCCGCTGGCCCCCAAATGGGGAAAGAGTTCAAGCTTTAGCCTCTAATCTTGTAACTCATTCTCAGCTCTCTATAATTGAGCCACTTTCCCTCATGACCTCTTAAGGACTCTTCATTTAGGAAGCAATATAACCACTTAAACAAAAATCAAATTAAATCCATATTTCAAACCACTTGCCAGGATATATGCCAAATAGACCAAGGGATCTAAATGTTCAAAATTAACTCAGACCTGTCTCAGTATTAAAAGAATGCACAAGTTAGTTTATTTGCAATACTGGGATTGAACCCACTTTCCTGTTTGGGATTTAGTAACTGGATATAGTAAAATAAAAAAGTTTCTTATGTAAAATCAAATGAAAATTTGGAACAAACATTTCCAATATCTACCACAGAGCAGAGGGTTCAATATTTTTAGCTTTTTGTTTGGTAACAGAGAGCTCATCTTTGTGGCATATCAAGAGCTTTGAAAGACTGAGAAAGAAAAAACACAAACAACTAGATAGAAAACTTGGAAAAGGCACCAATTGACAGTCTGTTGAAAAATAAAAGCAAATCACCCTTTATTTACATATATACACAAAAATACTCAGTATCGCTTATAGAAGGAAAAGCAAAAGGGGCGAAAAGCCACAATAACATAACAATTTGTCCAGTAGATTTACAAAATCCAAATGAAAAAATTTATACTGCTGACCAATTGTGGAGAAACAAGCATTATTATACATTGCTGGTAGAATGCATGTTGTTGGTTTTCATCAGATCAGATCCCACTCAACAGCAGAATGAAACAGAATCATGTTCCTAATCAGTATGTTTGAGTTAACTGTTGGAGCTATTGTATAGTGTCTTCTAACCTTCCAGCAGGGGTTAATCACAAGTGGGGCAAATAGATCACCAAACCTTGCTAATTTGTCTTAGGAAGCTCCTTGGAAATCTACTCACATGGCTGAGTGCTGGTATTTCAAATTTTGGAGGCATAGCTTCTAGCATTGTCATGGCAACAGACAAGCCACCACTGTGTGACTAACTGAAGGACGGGTCGTAGGGTGTAATGCACAGATAATGCATCACTGTGCAAATATTATGGAAGGGAATTTAGCAATATTTGGGAAAAATGGTAATTACCATTTGACACAGCCATTTCATTTTTAGAAATCTAGCCCAGAGAGGAAAAAATATGCAAACACAAGATCACTCTTATTATAATATGTTTATTAAATAAAATTTATACCTGATATCTTTATCCTGTGAGTCTTTATATCCAGACTATAGCATGTTCTTCCATATGTTATGATTTACTTTATTTTCTAAAGCAAAAGAGACTATGTTTTATAATTTACTTTTTCATTTCATTACTATATACTGACGGTTCCTATCTCAATAAATATAGAACTATCTCATTTTGAAAAAAACTATGAAGTATTTCATTACATGAATGTAACATAATTTATTGTATCTTATGGACCTTTTTTCAAGGAGAAAATAATAACATAAAGATAAAAATACAAATAAAGAGTAAGAAAGAGAAGTTCACCATCAGTATTTTAAAAGCCAGAGAAGAACTTTCTGTCACGCAACAAGCGAGAAATACTTGAGTTTACTGCAAATTCAGGTTGGGTCAAGAATGAGGTCAGCTGACCACGTATCATATTATACCGTGATATGGTTTGCTCCACTATAATCAAGTTTTCTTTATCTCTGTCTGGTAGTAAGGCTGTTCCACTGCCTGGTCTGTGGCTCGAGGCATCTATCGGTCAGTGACTCCGTCTGAGCAGAGACTCTGCAGATGGATTTGAGGTCCCACTGTCCTCCAGAGCCTTATCCAAATTGAGTGCTCATAATTTATGCTCTGATACTTTTCCCTTCATTGTATCTGAATTTTGTTATTGTCATCTTGGAGTCACGCAGGCTGGGATGCCTCCTCCGTGTGGATTTAGTTGACTCCTCACTTAGCTGGTTGCTTGTTTGAATACAAACCTTTAAGATCCAGGCACTGTTCCGATTGGTAGTCAGGCACCATTCAAAGCATTCTTCACCACGCTTTGCTGTAGCGCTCTTATCATAAGTGATCATTTAAAGAAGATGAGTATCGAGCAGGGCCATGTTATAAGGACCTACTGTTCTTGGATTGGGGCTAGAATTCAGGGGGAGCCCAGGATACATCAAAAACCAAAAACCACCACCAACAACAACAACAAAAGAAACAAAAGGCAGAAAAACAAAGAAACAAAAAAGAAAAACATGGTCAATCATCCTTTGAGGTATAAGGCAATTGCACTGATAACTAATAATTTTTCAAATGACAGAATTTGTTTTGTTTTTCAAATGACAGAATTTAAGATATTGTTGATATGAGGAGTTTATGTGAGTTTATTCCAACTGCAAGCTGTAGTCCCTGAGTTGTTGCTTTGTACAGGTTGATTTCTCAATTGATTGCGCTCTGTTTACACTGAGCATGGGAAATGGTTCTAGAGGAAACTGTTCTATAACAATTCTTGCACAAGTGTAGATCTTTGCCTAACGTATTAAAACCTGTCAAATTGATATGAGGGGGGCATTGTGGTATTAACTATGTGGTTGTTGAGTTCTCCTTCATTGGATGCTCACTAAGCCAGGGTCTCAGCCAAGGTCCAATGGCCGCCATTTCCGCAGTCTTGGGGGGTCAGCCTTTCCTTTCTCTCTCATCAGAGTATTTCAGTCCTAAATCCAAGGGTGCAGGCAGCTTTTATCCCCCTCTTTGACATTTTATTTCTTTATCATTTTATTGGAGGCTCATATAGCTCTTATCACAATCTACACATCGATTCATTGTGTCAAGCACATTTGTACATATGTTGTCATCATCGTTTTCAAAACTTTTTATTTAGGGAAAAGCACTCAAAGAAGCATGCATTGTGAACGGGTAGTTGAAGAGCTGGTGAAATTCCTACATTCAACAATGTGGCTGTAACACAAATATCACAAGTGGATGGCTTCAAAGGTTTAAAGAGCAAGACTCTTTCGTCCTCCAATTTATTTTCGAGGCTGCACGTCCAAAGGAGGACATGGGCTGTAGGGGGAGGGTCCTTTGTCACTAGCTCCTTGTGCTCCTTGGTATTCCACAGTCTGCAAAGACACTGCCCCCCCCACCCCCCCCACCCCACCCCCCCCACCCCCCACCCCCGTCTTTGTGTCTCTTCTGTTCTATGTGTGGGACACCACTCAGAAAGTAGGGTCTCATTAACATAACAAAAACCCCATTTCCAGCAAGGTCACATCCACTGGTATAAGGGGTAGGGGTTCAGGGTCCCATTCACCCGTATAAGGGGCACGTAATCCATCCATATCCTCACCAAGTGTGGGGTTCTGTTCTACTTACGTAACAAGGCCTTTGATTAAGCTTTAAAAGGACTGTCATAAGCATCAAACCACAGAACTTCCGGGCACATGCAGCACTTTGCAAAACAAAACTGAAGAATTTTCTGTGTGTTTATTGCAAGAATGCACCTCTTTGTCATTAATTGGTATCTGGCTTATTAGGCAAACCAGAAGGAGTGTGGTCTGTCTTCCTTAGGATATCACACAATCTAAAAAACAACAACAACAAATAAGAATTCAGGCTCATGGAGGGTAACATTCCATAGAGAGCCCAAGTCTTTCTTCTCTATTCCTTTGTGATAAACAACTTTACTTGGCCAACTTTCATTTGGAACATATGTCTGTTTCATTTCATCACTGAATGAAATGATTCTTGGAGCCAAGAGAGGTTACAGAATTGTGAGAAATGTAAGTAAAATTTATTGAAGTTTCATGCCGAGATGGCAAGAATCTTACCAGCCAGACTCTTTTCCATTCAATTCCTAGCGAGAGACACTTGAGAAGCAACTTCAATAACACATTTTCTCACAGAAAATAGAATTTAACCTTAGAAATATGAATGGATTTGGGGCTCTCACCTAATCATAGTCCCAACCTAAGAACAATTAGTTTTTATGAGACAGCCCTACTCCATAGTCACCCTCATGAAAAGGTCACGGAAAATATGGGCACTATAGTAAAGTTTGGTGGGGAAAAAAAACAGATAGTGCCCACCTATCAGAAAGAATAGTTTCTAGAGTTTTAAAGGCTTGCTTGAAAACAAGTAGCCAAAACAAACAAACAAACAAACAAATAAATAAATAAAAATAAAACAAGTAGCCACCAGCCTATATGATCCAAGGATTATAAATAATAAAAACCAAATACAAAGGAGAGCATGGTATCAAAGCTTAAATTATGAACGCCTGGTTTTCAGCAGGTTATGGGTGACTGTGGAAGCCCAAAATTCATTTGCCGGGTCCCCACATGGAACTCCCTCTGACCACAGTCCAGGGGTGTGACTGGCCTTGCGAGCAGACAGAACACAGTGTAAAGTCAGTCGTGGCAGATGTAGTCAGGCTACCTATAATGCTTTATCACTTGATTTCCCTTTTGATCCATTGGAAAGGTGTTTCAATTTTTTATTTTTTCAACTTTCTTTTCAATTTATTTTTTTCTGTTTTCTCTGGTCATTGGTGGTAGTACTTGTTTGCTTCCAGTTTATGCTTTGTAGGATTTTCTGAATATGAAATCCAAGCCTGGTAAATCTATGGAGACAGAAACCAGATTAATAATTACTTGGGGGCATGGAAGGGAGGTTGGGGGAAACGGGGAGCTAACAACAAAGAGGGCAAGAAGAAAATGTTCTGAAATTGATTTTTGTGACTGTTGTGCAACTCTTCTTAATACGGTTGAATGATTAAGTTGTATGATATATTACGATTATGCCAATAAAACTATTCAAAAATAAATAAAATCCCCAGCTGGTGGTACAGCGGGTGCAGCAATTGGCTGTGGACCGCACAGTTGGGAGGTCCACTCTACCAGCTGCTCTGTCAGAGACAAGTAAGACTGCCCAGTCCTGGAAACATGGACAGTTTTAAGGTAACCCCTTAGGTAAGTTCCTACCGGCATAAGAGCGAAGACCTCTTGGCTAGCCTGAGACATGCAGGAGAACGGCTTCAAGCTGGGCAAGGTGTTTGTCAAGTTCCACCCATCTTTCAGGACTAGAAGGAGCTTATTTTAGCATCAGAAACATGTGCTTTAGCAATGTGCTATTTTTAGAGTTTGGACTTTCCATCCTCTCTATCGTCACAAAGGCATTTAGTTTATTCTCATTAGTCACTGATGGCCTCGTCGCTCACATTTCCCAGGGCAACCTCACCTTAGGTAGTTGATACGCCTTCTCTTTAGGGGGGGCCGGGCAGGAGGGGGTGGGGGCCGCTCCCTCTGGAGAAGATCACACTTTCCACTGACAGGATGAGCCCTGTGCCTGGGTGAAAGAGGAGAGGGCTGTTGGGCAACGGAGGGGGTCACAGAGGATGCCTCTCCGCTCCTGATCCTGCCTGCTGCCCAGGTGGCGGTCTCAAAGCTGAGAGCAGGGCCCGGAGGAAGGACAGGACAGCAGCAGGCCACCGGAAAGGCATGATTACTTTCTTATAGTCTGCCTTATTTGGTCAATCCCCCCCCCCCATAATGCCAATGATAAACTACCACATCAAAATAATAACCCACATAACTAGATACTCTTACAAGAGAAAACAGTAAGTTTCATCTGAGTCAAAGAGAATGAAAGAATATTGCCCAGGAGGTTCAGTGGAAATCAACAAGAGGAAGACCGAAGACTTCCGTTCTGTAGTGACTTCCCCCGGGACTTTTGATTTCCGCTAGAATCTTGGGAGATTTGTGTTTATTCCTAAGAGAGGTTATTTCTTGTTATGGTGTACTTCGTTTTACCTAATATCTTAATGTAAAAGGGGGACTTCAATATGAAATGAAAAGATAATTCAAAAGATAAATTATTCTCTGGTTATTTAAATAAAACCAGTTTGGGAGTATTGATTTTTTTTTAAAGAGAGGTGGAAGATAAGTATATTTCAATAGTTTATCATCTGAAAATAATGATGTGAGATATTAATTTGTCTCAACCTCTTCCCCACCACCTTTTCTTGTGCCTGTAATAAATAAAATATGGTTTATTTTTAAGTTATAGTTTGTATGGCTACTCATCAGGAAATTAAATAGGGAGAATCATAATGTTTAATTATGGTTTTGAGGGATAAGATTCAGTAAGAGTATTATTAGTTTACTAAAAATGTGTCCTCTTGATGTTTGATTCTTTATAATTTATTCTAAATGTGCAATTTGTTAAAGTTCAAGCTACAGTATCCAGTTTTCACCAATTGACCTAATTGAGAAATACCTTCTTTCTCCTTCCTACTCACTAACCCAAAGAACCTCAAGGAACAGCCTCACTGTAGATAATTTTGTCGATTTATAATGCAGATTATAATATGGAATCTTTTGGTAGAGGTTTTCTGACAAAAGCTACGTAGTAGTTACATATCTGTTGTCAATTCAAGACTTACAATGGAGGGGTGGAGTTTGGCTTGTCAATCAGGTTGCAGCTTGATGACCTCATTTGGAAGCTCTAAGGAGATAAATAGCTCACTAGAGGTGGGACACAAGCTCACTCCCTGTGAGATCTTTCTGACGAGAAGTCACATGAATCTACCCTGCTGCAGCCAGAGCCTTGGAAGCTGGAGGAACCACGTGCAGACTCCTGCTAGCGCTGAGATGCTTACAACGCCACAGGATCCACAAGACTTCCACCCACTGGCCTTTGATTTTTCCTGCATTCGGCATCATTGGATGTGTTTCGTGACTCTGAAGAGGACTTTATAGATTGGTATCAGATATATAGGCTAATATCAGACTTATGGACGTGGTCTGGATTGGGCTGGGATGTTTTCTTAATATTAATTTGCTCTTGTATATAAAGCTCTTTCCTGCACACAAACAAGTGTCGATGAATTTGTTTCTTTAGTCTACCCAGACTAACACAAGCTAAATAACACTTAAGAAATATGTATGTCCTTCTGCAAGTATATCAGGGGTGGAAGTAGACGTTGGGTAGTGGAAGATGAGTATAGATCCCTCTTGGTGTTTGAATCCTAGCTCTTGAATTCGACTAGGGTCTTGTTATGTGTGACACAGGTAGACTTTCCTTGTACAGCACTTTGAGGTGCCCTTTCTCCAGAGACACACAGGTCAGAAGAAACGTGGGCTAAGTACAAATAATTATAGTTCTAAACAAATGCGCAAGTCCATCATTTTAAAAAGTTTTGTTGACTAGTTTTTAAATACATGCAAATGTTTTGTTGTTAAACCCACAGAGTTGACTGAATTGACTTCCAAGAAATATTTTCCACTTTTGGTTAGAGATGACTCAAGTGTTTGCTGAAATCTTAGACTGCTTTGGGTTTAAGATCATGTTAAAATCTGTAGCTAGCTTAAAAATGATATCTTAACTGTGGGTATGCAAAATTAGTTTTAGGATAATTAATTTGGGGTGCCTGTCACAGGAACATGAGAACAGAGATGTTTTGTTTGGAATTGGGGCATTTTTCTCCTAAGGAGAATTATCTTTCAGGGCATTTGAAAAGATTGCAGAGGAAATCTTAAAAGCACTACAGTGCCCACATATACAGAGTGTGAACTGTTTCATTGAGTATAAAATGCAGACACCCGTGTGAAGCAGCCATCAGGCTAAGTGTCGGCGACCCATCTCACACACCAACACTCATATAAAGTCCAAGGAGCAGACAGAATGAAGTTAAATTTTAAAACAGTGAAAAAAATTACAACTTAAAAGATAAACCTCTCTCTTAAAAATGGATCTTTATTGGTCAATGTCACCTGGCTGAAAGATTAAACATTTCAGATCCATAAGTGAACTTCTGTTGGCCTGGGGCTATGTAGAGATGTCATTACATCCTTTGAACATCTTGCTTCCTTGTCTCCCTCAGGAGGTCTTCTATAGCCAGAGCCAGACTGCAGCAGAGGATGAAAACTCACCCTGGAGGAAGACCAATGTTTTGCAGTAAGTGTGAGTAATTGGCTGAAGGGGGGAAAAAATACTTTTTATCTTTGCTACTGAGCCTCTGGAATCTGACAACTGTATTTATGTTCCTTGGAAAAGACCAGGTTTTAATTTCTTGGCAAAAAATACATACAGACATCTCTTTTACAATAGCTTGTCAAAGATCCTATTTAGTAGACAGTTCCCTACAGGGTTTTAAAGCTACAGTGGGGATTAAATTTCATATGGCTCCAGAGATCTCCAGAGAGGGAAGAATTGTTCATGGAAAGAGAACTAGAAGGGGGTTAACAGGAGGGTGTGTCCTAAGACGGGACTTATACTCTGTCTCCTTACCTTTTAGGTGTTCGGAGGCTGCAGTTTGAATTATTTTTTTAATAAACATTTTATTGGGGGTTTGTACAACTCTTATCACAATCCATACATCCATCCATTATGTCAAGCACATTTGTTGCCATCATTGTTCTCAAAACATTTGCTTTTTACTTGAGCCCTTGGTATCAGCTCCTCATTTTTTCCCTTCCTCCCCGCTCCCTTCTCCCTCATATACCCTTGAAATTTTATGAATTATTATTTTTTCATATTGTGCACTGTCTGATGTCTCCCTCCACCCACTTTTCTGTAGTCCAGCTCCCAGGGACGAGGTTATATGTAGATCCTTATAATCTACTCCCCCTTTCTACCCCACCTTCCCACTACCCTCTCGATATGTCCACTCTCACCACTGGTCCTGAAGGGATCATCTGTCCTAGATTCCCTGTGTTTCTGGTTCCTAACTGTACCAGTGTACATCCTCTGTTCTAGCTGAATTTAGAAGGTAGAATTGGGATCATGATGGGGCAGGGGGAGGCGGGTGGAGAAAGCATTTAAGAACTAGAGGAAAGTTGTATGTTTCATCATTGCTTCACTGCAGCCTGACTGGCTCATCTCCTCCCTGCGACCCTTCTGTAAGGGGCTATCCAGTTGCCCATAGATGAGCTTTGGGTCCCCAATCTGCACTCCCCTTCCTTCACAATGTATGATATTTTTATTCTTCGATTACTGAAACCTGATCCCTTCAACACCTCATGGTCACGCAGGCTGGTGTGCTTCTTCCATATGAGCTTTGTGGCTTCTCACCTGGATGGCCTCTTGTTTACTTTCAAGCCTTTAAGACGCCAGATGTTATATCTTTTGATAGCTGGGCACCATCAGATTTTTTTTATACCACATTTGCCTATGTATACCTTTGTCTTCAGTGATCATGTCAGAAAGGTGAGCATTGTGAAGTACCAATTTAATAGAACAAAGTGTTCTTGCATTAAGGGAGTACTTGAGTGGAGGCCCAATGTCCATCTGTTATCTTAATACTAAACATATATATATATGCATGTAGCTCTATTTCCCCATTATCATATGTAAATAGGTTTACATATGTTCATGCCTGTATTTAGACCTCTATAAATACCCTTAGTCTCCTAGTCCATAGGAGGCTAAGGGAAAGAACTAGCATTCTTGATGCCACTAGAATTCTTGATGCCACCAAAAAAATGTAGTGACTCCCCACAGCCCACCCTGGTTCCCAAGGTATAATATGCTCAACTTACCTTTCTTTTATGTGTCATGAAGGAGATGGTATCATTTCAGGGCTGTCACTAAGAAGACAGGGGTGAGTGATTAGTGAAGTTATTAAGTGGCCCTCAGGGCAGAATTCCCTGTTAAAGTGAGGGCAAGGATCAGGAATAAGTGAGCTCCTGGCACATGGTTCTAAACAAAACTGACAGAAATAAAACTTCTAGCTGCTGAAACCAATGGCATTTTCACGTGAGAGTGTTTTGACATGGAAAAATGCTCACATACAGACTGCCTCCTGGCTGCTCAGGAGAAGGCAGGCAGCGTGATAGATATGAGCTTGGAATCTGGGCTCTGAACAGCACCTGCTTTGATCTAAGAGAGAAGCGATGGATAGGAAAATCACCAAGTGGCTCTTTTTGTTTTCTAAGATTAAGTACCTGGTACATGATAAAGTGCAGCCCACCTATAGCCCCTGAGTTCCTGTGTTCAAGGCAATATTCTAGAGGAGACAGGTAACACTCAGGTTCTGCTACCAATGACAAGGATTTAAAGTCTCATCGATGATGTACCATTTTAATAAGGAAAATGCATTCTTCATATCCAGGTATGCTAATTCTAAACTTCTCTTCCAGCTCTTGGGGTTTGTACCTGTGGCATTCATTGCTCATTGATCATGTAGAATGCTTTTCAATCAGCCACTCCAGTCAGCTAGTTCCCAAATGGCTTTTTCTGGGAAGGATAAAGAGTGCTTCAGGAATACCTTAATGAGGTCAAGAAGAAGGTTGTTGGGCTGTTTTTCTTCGTCTCGCAACTCTCATCTGTTTGGTGTACTTGTTTCAGTCAGAATCCTCCTCCCAAATGTCCTAACCCCTAGAATTTGTGATGATGAGACTTTGTATGGCAAAGGGGACTTTGTGGGTGTCAGTTAAGGGTCTTCAAATCTGGAGATTAGCCTGCATTATCCAGAAGAACCTAACAGCAGAAAAGGAAACCTGATTATGGAATGGCATTGGAATGATGTTGCATGAGGCAAGAAATGCAGGCCGTTTTTATAAGGAGAAAAATACAAGGTCAAGTTTTGCCCTGGAGCCTTCAGAAGGTCTGCAGCCCTGCCAAGCCCCTTCTTCTTAAACTACCTTTTAATTGTGATGTGGCTGAAAGTTTACAGAGCAACTTGGTTTCCCATTCAGCAATTCATACACTTTTTATTTCAAGATCTTGATAGTATTGTGATCCCCACAATGTAACAACACATTTCCTACTTCCTCCCTGTGTTTAGCATTTACATTTGTTTGTTTGTTTTCCTATCCTTTACTTCGTGACAAGCATTATCCCTGGGTAAATACTACTCCTTTGATCTCCTGCGGTTGACTCTGGTATCTATTGTTTGTCTGAAAGCTCAGTTCCAGGTTTGAAAGTGACTCAGAGGCATAGGCTCTGTGGTTCCTCCAGTCTGTGCAGACCAGTAAGCCTGTCTTTTGTACACTGCTGAGAGGTTCTTTCCCTCCCACTCTATCCCGGGCTTCCTGTCTCCGAGTGGTCATCTGTGGTAGCTGAGCACAATCTAGTTTTTCTGGCTTCCAGGTAGAGGCTAGGTTCCCGTGGCCCATGAATCATTTGGACTAACTGTTTCCATGCGTCTTTAATTTTTCTTCATTCTTCTTTGCTCCGGACAGGGGGCTGCCAGTAGTAACTCTTAGATGGCTACTCTCCAAAGACCTGAGTTGCTACTCACCAGTGTAAACTCTAGTACTGTGGCTTTGTGAATTATGGTGTGCCAATTCACTGTGACTCTGTTCCTGAGCCCTCAGGCCCAGCCATTTACTCCTTCAAGGTGTTGTGTTACGAATACAAACTTTTCTTTGTCTTCTCTACCATATTCATGAATGTATGTGCATCGTATAAAATAGATATGCATAGATAGTCTGTCAAATCTTTATCTACACTTGGTGTATAGTCCCATTTGCCTTCCCACGTCTATCCAGCTTGCATGTGTAGCTTTGTATCCACTCACAGGTTATTGTTATTGTTGCTATTGCATGATTGTGCATATTCTA